>NC_141991.1:2920936-3149019 GCF_049901715.1 Pseudonaja textilis
GAAATTAGTTCAAAACCCAGGTAATTGACTTCTGCTGCTCTTCATTATGGAGTCTTGTCTCCAGAGGCTGCTGGAGAAGGTCACCCAGAGCTATGGAGTTTGATTAAACTCTCGGTTGATGATGCAACTTTAATCCTGCCTTTCTTCTTATGCAAACCCTGCCTAATATTAACAGTAGGGTCTTTTTCTGATTTTTCTTTTCTATTAGATCTCCATTTTTCAACCCTAAATTGGAGCTGATTTTAAAATTTCATTTCCTATCAGTTGCGGAAATGTCAGTTGTTGGATAAGAGCTGAGTAAGAGGCAGGCAATGACAGCTTGTGGACCAAATCATTGGGTATATAAAGAAAAAGTTATAGAGTGGAATTGTTTTCCTTTCCCCTGCCCTTAACATCTCTGTTGTCCTTCCACATTCATATTAGCTACTGGGTATCTTTATATTTTGAAGTTTCTTAATTATCAAATAAAACATGGCTTTGTGAGATCTGCAGCTGGGACACTGGCAGTGCCCACTGTGTAGTAGATGGTGCAACCTGATTTTTTTTGTCATGCCCACCAGAAATTGGCGTGGAGGTATTCTGTTGGTCCCCCTTGTTTTTTGTGGAACACGGTGGAGAGGAGCCGCTTTGGCCTTCCAATCTCTGAGACAGTGTGTAAACTCTCCCCAAAATACTGCCAAGGGGTTGGTAGGTGTGTTTGGGTGTACGTATATTCCTGATGCATCCAGTCAGGGGAGAATAATACCAAAGGTGCTTTTTCAAGAGGCAACTGGATTTGACCTCTTTTTGGTTTTTCTCTGAAGATGTTTCGCTTCTCATCCAAAAAGCTTCTTCAGCTCTGAGGGGATAGTGGGGAATGGAAGGATTTATACTCCTTGCAGATTCCTTGTTTATACTAACAGATAATCAGAGTTGGAAGGGAAGTTTCTCCACTGCATTGACTTACTTAATGATCAGAAAAATGTCATAAAATCAGATCTGGTCATATGGGTGCCTTAAGTTATGACTAACAAACCCTTTTCCAACTGAGATTATGAGTTATGACTGTAACAAACTCTTTGCCAATTGAGATTCTAAATTAAGGACTACATGTACCCTATAACTACACTGCCCAACATTTGTAAAACTTTGGTCTTGTGCAATGACTCTGGTAAGTTACTACTGCTGCAGCTTTGTGAGCAAAATTCACTCCAACATTTGTGCCCTTTTGCTAGATTATGGTATTTAAGATTACTTGACTTGGAAAAGTATTTTTCCCCACACCAAACAATTGTATGATTTCCCTTCTGTCTCTGTGAAGTTCCGGGAAAACATTAAGATGTGACTTGAAAAAAAAAAGTTTCCTATATTGTTCACAACTGAAGGGGTTTTATCTCTGCTATGGACTTTCTGATGCATTGGTTTTTCTGCAGTGTGGGCTGATGCATTAAAAGATTATTTTTTTGAGAAAAACATTTTATTACACTCCGAGCAATATATATCCTACATACATACATATATATCCGTAGTGAGATTTAAATTTTTTTAATATTGGTTCTGTGGGCGTGGCTTGATGGGTGTGGCAGGGGAAGGATATGGTAAAATCTCCAGTCAGAGGTGGTATTTGCCAGTTGTCCAAACTACTCAAAATTTCCACTACCAGTTCTCCAGAACTGGTTGGAACGTTCTGAATACCACCTCTGATGCTCAGGTAGTCGGCATGAAAGAGACCCAGACACTGCAAAAGACCAGCACGCTGAAAGTTATCAGTTTGGCTTCATTGAAGGCCTCAGGCAGGTTCCTGGCTAGAAAAGCCACGATGAAGTAAATGACAGTTAAGAAACTATATACCTTGGAACAACATAAAACATGGTAACAGAGCCTTTGTTGTACCGAAGGATGATCTCTTCAGGCTGGGAATGCATGTCAGAGTCAGGAAACGGTGGCGAAACGCCCAGCCATATGACACAGATATGGACATCAGAACAAGGAAGGTTGATGGAGTTGGCCAAGCTCTTCCCCAGCCATCTTCTCATCCTTGTATCAACCTTTTAAATTCTCAAGACTCCTTTTTTATTGCTATGAATTCAAGAGGGACTGTGAGATGTGTATATTTTTGTATAATTTGGCATTTTGGGATGCTGCTGCTGTTATTATATCATTATTGTTATCATTATTATTATCATCATGCTTGGGATGGTAATATTGTTGTGGGTGGCATTTTCTTATTTTTGAGAGCAGTGCATCAGATTTTCATTTTAATATGTGCCATAGTGTACACAAGAAAATGACAATTAAGGGTATTGAATTCAAGCCATTTTAATGCAGACTTCCAGAGACCATGTCAGGGGCATCTGAAAAGTCTTGTAGAGTTGGAAAGATTGGCAACATAAAGGGACATTATATCATCCTTAGTGGATATGTAAAAAGCTTTAAAAATGGTTTCTAGCTCATATATAGATACAGAGGATTTTAAAGAGAAATGTTCCATTTAGGCTCAAATGTTTCATTTGAGGATTGGTGAATAAACAATTCAAAAAATGCCATCTAAGATAGTTTCAATATATCATTATATATATATATATCAATATAACATTATATCATTATATATATCAAGATATCATTATTGTGGCAAGATTATTATAGGCAGAAAGTTGGGAAGATTCAGCATGAAGGAATGGTTGTTGAAATTGACAGAACTTGCTGAGATGGACAAACTGACCTTTTTGACATATCAACAAAATTCTCGTTGCAGAAGTGCCATATTTCAAAAACCTGAGTATAATAACTCATGTCTGCATGTGTTTTCCTTGGATGTTGAGTTATAATACATTTTCTTTGGCATTTGTTATTTTTTTGCATTTTGTTTAGTCTCTGCCTCAGTCCCAATGTATGGAAAATTGTCATCCTGGATTTTTCAAGCAGATTCGAGAATGGGAGCCAGTTTGCTGCACTGACTGTGTTCCTTGTCCAGAAGGGACTATCTCCACTCAGGAAGGTGGGTAACACTGGAAAAAAGCATATTTTCATCCATTTATACCAAGGGTCTCAAACTCGGCAAGTTTAAGACCTGTGGACTTCAACTCCCAGAATTCCTCAGCTAACATGACTGGAGGAGGAATTCTAGGAGCTGAAGTCCATTAGTCTTAAAACGACAGTTTGAAGACCCCTGATTTATACCAATGTGGAAATCATTCCATATTTAAAATTGTTATTAAATCTACAGTGGAAATAGATTGCTTTACCTTCTCCCTTCCAGAAACTAAATACTTTGCAAAGATGGATAAAAACTTGATTATCTTCTTCAATTCCATTAGGAATTAATGTTCTTTTTGTTTATGTTAAAAAAAAATTATTTATTTATTTACCATTTTTTTTAATGCCACTCATCTCACAGAAAGTATTTCTTGGCAACATACCATAAAGCAAACAATGAAACATGTTCCAGAAGTAGATTACAGTAAGGAAACTTTTTTAAAAAGCAAAAGTGTAAGATTGTGTACACAAGATGCAACCAGTGAACAGGGTCCCTCTTACTGGGTGATCCCTGACCTCTTGAAAGATTTCCAGAGGGCCTGAAATGTTTAGGCTAAGTCCACATTTGGAATTTGGCCAGTTCTAGTGGCCTTCTGCTTTTGGTCCTGCATGGTCTAGCGATAAGCCATCTCTCACTGTGGATGGGATAATATTCTTCTGGATGGAAATAATGCAAAATTTGGGGATCCTCCTAGACTCTTGGCTTCAGCTTGATGTTCTGACTAAGGCTTCCTGGATCGTAACTATGCACATGCTTATTTTAAAAACAAGACTTATTTTATTGCAACGCTGGGAATTGTTTTCATTCCCAGCCGGAATTAATCTCAAACAATCCTTTGAGATAAGCACCCACCTTTATTTTCTGTGAAGTGCTGCCAATATCAGAAGTATTAAATGAATTAGAAAAAAACCAACTGAAGTACAAAGAGCCTCAAGAATGAATCTGAACTGAATGAACTACTTTGCTTCCTGCAAAGTTTTCATCATCTTTGCCTATCCTTTATACCTTATGGGAGGGGCAATCACCTCCAAGCCTTACTCTTGTGTTGCCCCTTCTGCTTCAGCTGCTTTTGCCTTCTAGCAGCTCTGTGCCACATGCGCACTGAGAACAGGCTTCCCTGGTCCTCTGCCTCACTACTGCCAGACTCCAGAGGCTCCAAAGGCAGCACCCCACTCCAGATGGTCCTGACCCCATCCTTGCATTGGATGCAGGACCCTCATCCAACTCCTCTCCAGACTCCCTGACTGGTCCCTGTTCTTCCCCACTGTCTGATTCCACTGCCATCTGCACTGGCTGCTGGCGAACCACAACAGATGTGCCTTGTCTAGAGGAATCTTTAAACAGATTCTACTTGTGCATCATCTGTGTGCTCTTTCCTGGGCTTAGGAGGTTTATCCATGAATTCCTGTTTCCTGTGGTGAATTCTCTGAGTGAAGGATGGTTGTGATGCCAAGAATCTCTCTTTTTGGTTGTTTCATTTTTTTTGTTCTTGTTTTTATAATTGTATATATTGGGGCTTCTTTGCTAGACTGCAAACTGCCTAAAGTTTGGTTTACAATTAGAAGTCGGACAATCATGATATATATTTACATTTTGCTATGGCTTTCCTGTCTGTCAGTATCAGCTCTAATCCAAAAAAGGATTTAATTGAAAGATGAAAAGAGATATAAAAGAAACCTGTCTTTTTTTTTCAGATACTGAAAAATGCACCAAATGTCCAGATGACCAATTTCCAACCAAGAACAAAATACAATGTGTCCCTAAAACAAGAAACTTTCTTTCCTATGATGAACATCTTGGGCTTATCCCGACCTGTTTTGACCTGTTCTTGTTTCTAACCACAGGCTTTGTTTTAATCATATTTCTTAAATACCGAGAAACTCCCATTATCAAAAGCACCAACCATGACCTCTCCTACATCTTGCTGGTCTCCCTCCTGCTTTTTTTTGGTCCTTTTTCTTCATTGGACAACCAAGGAAAGCAACATGTCTTCTCCAACAACCCGTATTCAGCATTGTCTTCTCAGTAGCCATGTCTTCTAAGTTGGTCAAAACAATCACAGTGGTGCTGGCATTCCTGGCCACAAAACCAGGGAACAGGGTGAGAAGATGGTTGGGGAAGAGTTTGGCCAACTCTATCATCTTTTCTTGTTCTGCTGTCCAAATTATAATCTGTTTCATCTGGCTTTCAGTTTCTTCTCCTTTCCCTGACTCTGACTTCCACTCTCAATTTGGAGTAATCATCCTTCAATGCAATGAAGGCTCTGTCACCATGTTTTATGTTGTTCTTGGCTACATGTGTTTCCTAGCTTCCATTTGCTTCATTGTAGCTTTCCTGGCCAGGAACCTTTCTGGGGCCTTCAATGAAGCCTGGCTAATCACCTGATTCATCCTGCTGGTCTTCTGCAATGTCTGGATCTCCTTCCTGCCACCTATCTGAGCACTAAGGTGACTGCACCACGCATGGTGACTGTGCAGGTCTTCTCCATCTTGGCCTCCAGTACTGGACTGCTGGGCTGCATCTTCTTCCCCAAATGCTATATTATCATCCTGAGGCCAGATCTAAACACTAAGGAACATCTAATAATGAAAATAAGGAAGTAATATTAAAACTGTTTCTTAGGGTTTTATTTTTTTGATTGGGCCTGTATGCTACCTTTGCATCAGTTTGACAAATAAAATTATTTAAAGTCAAATGAAATAAACTTATGAATAGTGCAAAGCTAATGAAATTAAATTCTAACATAATCACCAAGCAGTAAAATAAACAAATTAACAATTAAAATTGTCATGCAACTAGTGACGGATAGGATAAGAAATGAGATAGTTATCATATATTAGCATAAGACAGCTGCATAAGAGATGAGATTCCCCAAAGAAAGATGGAAGGAGTCTTTTTTCCTTAGGTAGGATGAATATGGAAATCTAAGTCTGTGTGAACATGCTCTCTTTCTCTCTACGACATTGTTGAAATTAGATGAGGGTAGTAGAGCTGGAGGGACTTGGTGGCACAGTGGCTAAAATGCTGAGCTTGTCAATCAGAAAGGTTGGCAGTTCAGCGGTTTGAATCCCTAGTATTGTATAACGGAGTGAGCTCCCATTACTTGTCCCAGCTTCTGCCAACCTAGCAGTTCTAAAGCACATAAAAACTGCAAGTAGAAAAATAGGGAACACTTTGGTAGGAAGGTCATAGCGTTCTGTGCGTCTTTGGCATTTAATCATGCCAGCCACATGACCACGGAAACATCTTTGGACAGCACTGGCTCTTTGGCTTTGTAATGGAGATGAGCACCGCCCTCTAGAGCTGGAAATGACTAGCACTTATGTGTGAGGGGAACCTTTACCTTTAGTAGAGCTGGGTGTTAAGAAAATGCATATGACCCCCGGTGGCAACACTGTGAATGACCTTCCTCAGTTATTTCTGCAGTTGTTAGATGACATCATAATCCTTGTGGAGCCTCAGAACTCTATGACTTCAGTGTTCAGTCATCACTCTCCCAACACCCTTTCTGGACAGTTCCCAAATGGACTGATTCCCACTACAAAGCAACACCTGGAAGACTCAACACCCTCTATGAAAACTTGATCCAGGAAAGAAGGTAGAAAACAGCCTGAGACCACATTTGGATGAGGGACTGTGTGTGTGTGTGTGAGAGAGAGAGAGTATGAAAAGAAATAGGGGCGATTGTGGGAAACAGAACCTATTGTTTTTACAGAAGCTATAGAAGACATGCTAGCCTGTGAAGAAAATACATTGTACATATTTCTAATATCATGAGCTAGACTGAAACTTGGGAACTGTACATTGTTAACTCAAAAATATTTCCCTGGTGTTTTAGAGTTGTCAGCAGAAAGGGAGTCGGGGGAGTAATGATACCTTAAATATTTTTATAGATAATTAATAGTCAGCTAAAGCTTCTGGTGTGCAAGATTATTACTGGAGAGCATGACTGATGACTCTTGGCTATTGATATGTCCCATTGGAGAATATACATTCAGGGGGTGGGGGGAAGACCAGAGTCAAGGGTGAGATGAATGATGTGTCTCAGAGTCGGGTGCACTCAGGTAAAGCCGACATGTTCACTCCTAATAAATGATTTTTTTAATCTCTGAGAGATGCAGCTAGCCTCATGGTTTGAATGGAGGTAGATTGTCAGAGCCCTGACATATATAGGAGCTAGGATCAGAGCCCCCTGCTACTCTGGTCTTAACCAGAATTTGCTGATATATTAGTTACTCTAGAGACAACCCCTAGGAACCAGAACCATAAAAGGTAATTTGTAAATAATGGCAGGGGGGCAATAGAATTAGAGTAATGGGAGATGTAATCGGGGCAGAGGCAACATGTTCACTTTAGATATTTTGGATAGGTTGTAATAGCCTGTATATTAAGCCAATGAGGAAAAGATGGGAGGTAAATTTGTAATGGCAATCTATATATATATAAAAAAAATACCACTCATGCATCATCACAAAATCTCCAGAACCATAAAGCCTATAAACATGAAGTTTGGCATTAATGTTCCTCTTGGCTTCTAGGTGCTAACCCAAAAAGGATTTTTCAAAATGACCCTCAGAGCATTAGTATTTCGTATATTATTATTAACATGCTCTGATACTAAGGAGTTCTAATCCCCCTCCTCACCCGAAAAGAAATCTGTTCCAAATGCAGAACACAAGCAAAGGAGAGGAGTTTCAGTTTTAGTTTCAGTACCAAGCAGCTTTAGTACAGAATAGTTGAGCTAAGCCACGCCCAGGGTCCTTGCTATCTCCTTCTTGCGCACACAGCAAGTACTGTTTCAGTTTCCAAACAGACGTCAATTTTCTCACACACTGACAGGACGCTAGCCAGATGAATACTGATGGATGCTGGTAGGCAGAGACAGAATTTTTCCCCCTTATTTTCCTCCCGAAAAACTAAGCCCGACCACAGTTTCGTAGCGAAGCACGGGTATCGAGCTAGTAGGGAATACAAAAAAAAACCCATATTGATGATTTCCACTGTACCTGCATGGGTGTGGTGCACCCTCTTTGCAAAGTACTAAATAGTAAATAAAACTAGTAAATAAAGTAGTAAATAAAACTACCATTGTTGGGAGTTTTGGCTGGTGATTGTTTATTTCAAAACTAGGCACCCTTTCGGAGAACTGGCAAATACCACCTCTGACTGGAGATTTTACAATATCCTTCCCCTGCCATACCCACCAAGCCCCGCCCACAGAACCAGTAGTAAAAAATTTTAATCCCACCACTGATCTGCTGGCCTCCAAGTGGGAAGGTTTCAGGACTCTGTCATGTAAATGGGAAAGAAGCTATGATAGAAAATGGCAGGAGATCATCTCTAATGCTTTGCTATCCAGATTTAGCTAGGGAGCTGCTGGAAGAGCCCACCTTCTGTGGAAGCTGCCTAGAGGCCATGATTCTTTGCAACATCCCATCTCAGGGAAAAAGTGGGAGCCCATACCGGGGAGGAAGAAAAGCTGGTGGGACATTCCCTGTTTTCCCCCACTTCCTTCAAGAAACAACTCTCAGTGGAAGGGAGAATCTCTCCCTCTCCCACATTACTCATAGCTGGAGTGCTATTTAGAATAAAGTTTGTCTGAGTATTCAGATGGTTTACACAAGACATCTCTTTGTTATAGACACAGATTAACAGAGTTGGAAGGGACCTTATAGGTCATCTAATCCAACCCCCCCCCCTGCCCAAGCAGGAGACGCTACCCCACTTCATACAAATGGCAGTCCAGTCTCTTCTTGAAAGCTTCCAGTGATGAAGTTCCCACATAAAGAATGGTTACAGGAACTGGGCCTGGCTAGTCTAGTGAACAGAAGGACCAGGGGAGACATGATAGGAGTCTTCCAATATTTGAGGGGTATCCACAGAGAGGAAGGGGTCAAGCTATTTTCTAAGGCACCTGTAAGCCAGACAAGGAACAATGGATGGAAACTGAACAAGGAGAGATTCAACCTGGAAATAAGGAGAAACTTTCCGACAGTGAGAACAATCAACCAATGGAACTAAAGTTGCCTGCAGAAGTTGTGGGAGCTTCATCACTTGAGACTTTTAAGAAGAGTTTGGACAGCCATGTGTCAGAAATGGTGTAGGGTCTCCTGATTGAGGGGGAGATGGACTAGATGAGCTACAAGGTCCCTTCCAACTCTGATTATCTGTTATCTGTAAAACATTAAAGGTAAGTAGGAAGGGGTGCAACAACTGAGCAGAATGAGCTTCCTGTGCCCATGTTTCTATCTGCAAAAGAGAAATCACTTGCTGCTTCATACGAACCATCATCTTTATAATAATTTTACTTTTCTTTTGTGCTGAAAAAAAGGAGATCACACTATACCCATTGTTAATCTTTTTATTCTTTTTCAGGTCAGCTCATCTTCAGAAGAACAAAATCTCATTACATCCAGTCCTGTTATTCTTCTATACTATAATTAGTAGATAGTGTACCAAATGTCCTTTTTCTTACTCCAAATATCAATTTTCAGTAGAAGTCTTGACAAGAGGACCAGAGAAAGATGACCTGAAGAGTCTACCTAAGGAGGATAATGAAGGGATCTTGTCACAAGCATTAATCACAGATATGAACTGGGGCATGGACATTAAATGCCGCACATTTATCCAGGTCCAAGAAATGAACTAGGAAGGTTGAGGACCTCTTGAATGCTAGCAGTGATAAGGACAAGAAGAAACATATAGTCACCCTACATATTTTTGCCAAATTTCCGAATAAATGGGATGGTTTCAGGATGACTTCTTTTTGTGAATAGGATTTCATTCAGACTTCCATTTTAAGAAGCTAAGAATATGTCTTCTGGATTAGACCAAGATCCATCTTCTTCTCCCAGTGATCACCCAAAAACCTCTGAAGTGCCCACATTTAGAACATAGAGATATGTGAATTATTACAACATCGGACCGGGTTTTATGTTCAATCTCCCACAAACCACATCCATGTGATGCTCAGTCATCCCATTCATTAGGAATGATTTTCTAGAAATCTTATGACACTGTATTTTAATTCCTCTCTTGCTTAGTTCCTGCATAATAATTTAGTAAACCTATTGGATAATTCAGGATATTTTACTTGTAATTTGGCTGAGAGGTGTCTCTCTCCTCTCCTCAAGTTGCTGGTGCTGAATTCTTGAGTCCTACTGCTTCAAAAAATTATTAATGGCTTATCCATAAGATTCCCAATACACAAATGTCATGTTTCAAAAACCTAAGGGTGGAATTTCAGGATTAGGTAGGCTTAAGGGCACAAGAGATATGTACTGCCTTGATTGCTCCAAAGATTCCAGTGGCCATCTTGCAATTCTACTGAACAAGGATGGAGAAAGTATTTTCTAGCTTCCCTTTAATTATTTCAAGCAAAATGGTTGGCTCAGCTCATGCATGGAGAGCAGTTTGGATTATTGTCTAAGTTTAGCCTGTTGGGACATGTTGAGAGTTGACATTCCCCTGTCTCACAGTTCTACAATTCTTCTGGTTGTAAGCTGCTCTTTTGTGTTCAAGTTTGGCCTCAGAATGATAATATAGCACTTGGGGACAAAGATGCAGCCCAGCAGTCCAGCATTGGAGGCCAAGATGGAGAAGACCTGAACAGCCACCATGTATTTCCCTTTGGTGCTCAGGTAGGTGGGCACAAAAGTCACCCAGACACTGCAGAAGACCAACATGCTGAAAGTGATTAGCTTGGCTTCATTGAAGGCCCCAGGCAAATTCCTGGCCAGGAAAGCCACTGTGAAACAGATGGCAGCCAAAAAGCCCAGGTAGCTGAGTGTGATGTAGAACATGACAACACAGCCTTCGTTGCATTGCAAGATGATTACTCCAGGTTGGGAGTGGAGGTCAGAGTCAGGAAATGGAGGACAAACTCCAAGCCAGATGGAGCAGATGATAAGTTGGATAGAAGAACAAGAAAGGATGATTGAATTGGCCAAGCTCTTACCCAACCATCTCTTCATTTGGTTTCCTGGCTTTGTGGCCAGAAAAGCCAGCACTACAGTGATTGTTTTGGCCAAAAGAGAAGAAATAGCAACTGAGAAGACAATGCTGAACACTGTTTGTCGAAGAAGACATGTGGCTTTCCTTGGCTGACCAATGAAGAAAAAAGAAGACAAGAAGCAAAGCAGGAGGGAGATCAGGAGGATGTAAGAGAGATCACGGTTATTGGCTTTGACAATGGGAGTTTCTCGGTATTTAATGAATATGAGTAAAACAAAGCCTGTGGTTAGAAATAAGAGTAAGGCAAAAGACACAAGGATGATGCCCAGATGTTCTTCATAAGACAGGAAAGATGTAACTTTGGGGATACATTGGACTCGGCCCACATTTGGATATTTATCATCTGGACAACTGATACATTTTTCTGTATCTGACAAAATCAAAAGGCAATATTTATTTAACATTCTGTCTTTTTACATTTCAAGAAATACCTTCTTGGGACAACAAGTATTATCAAAGAAGCATTTTTTTTAACAATTGGACCAAAACAAGGAATACAAAATCTCTCTCTCTCTCTCTCTCTCTCTCTCTCTCTCTTTGTCTGTCCGCCTTGCCTCTGCTTCTATCTCTGTTTCTCTATAAATTGCTACGGTCATTCAAACTGGGGAAAGCTCTTGGACCCAAGATTTCCAGTGTTATGAGCAAAGCCTTCATAGAAAGCTACATTATTAGAGATAAAAAAATAAAACAGTTAGTGTTTCTGCGTCTGCTTCCTGTGTCCTTTTAGCTGACACTTCTTAATATTGTATTCCAGTGTTGGCAAACCTCTTCAGTACCAAGTGTGAAATGGGAGCACTCACACATGGGGGAGGGGGAATTTGAAGAGCAGTTCCCCAGCGCTCTTCCAATTTCCGGCGCCCCCAGATACATGTGCACACTGGAACCCAGAAAAGCAATGAGCAATGGCTGGCGTGCCCGGAGAGATGGCTCTGCATGCCACTCGGCACGCCATAGGTTCAACACCATGGCTCTTTACTGAACTCAGAGGATATCTATCCTGAAGGGTCCTTGGCAGGGTTGGGCTACGATCAGTTCACACCTATTCACTAGAACCGGTTGTTAACATTCTAAGCAGTTTGGAGAACTGGTTGTTAGAAGAAATTACTGGCCTAATCCTGCAAGGAAAGCAGGAAGGAAACATTCTGGTGTTGCTTACAGAAACTGCCTCTCTGTTAACCCTTATTACATTCTTGGCAGGACTAGACTTCCTGTCGCAGGAACTTCTCGGGAGTTTTTTTCCCCTTCTTGGCTGGTACTTTGCTTGTATGGAGTGACCATTCAAAGTTACAATGGCACTGAAAAAAAGTGACTTATGACCATTTTTCACACATACGAATGTTGCACCATCCCCACAGTCATACGAATGTTGCACCATCCCCACAGTCATGAGAGGCCAGGCGAGGAGATGTGTTGCCTCGATGCAAGTGATATTGAGTTGGCCTCGCCCAGCCAATAACATGATCACCAAGCCATGTCCACCTGGTCACTTGACCACCAAGCCACGCCCACCAACTGAGCCATACCCACAGGTTGTTAAAAAATTTGAATCCCACCCCTGGTCCTTGGTACTCTCTGACTTGCTTGTTTTCTTACAGATTGTTCTCCCATCTAAGTTAGCTGCTAGCACTGATGATGTTACCTAGTTAGCATAAGGAAATGTCTGTAAGAAAACAAGCAAGCTCAGAGAGCACCAAGGACTCTTCATTTCAAACCTGAGCTACAAATATTCTCCTTTATTAATACCTATCCTGTGAAATCTAGCTGGCTGGCAGAGAAGGCAGTCTACCAAATAATCCAGAATGACTACAGGAACCAGTGTTAATATTGGTGTAATGATGTACATCCATAACTTTCCTCACTACCATATTATGAACCAGTGACACTTTCCAGTGATATTGAATGAGAAGCTCATTTAGAGTGCATTGCAACAATCCTTCCAGAAAATGGACCTAAAACAATTGGTTATGTTTCAAAGAACTCTGATGTTCTTAGAAAGATAATTGTGGAAGGACAGATCCAACCTAAAAAGCAGAAGAAATATTTTCTCTGGCAGTAGTTTTCTTTGGTTTGGCCGTCCCGCCACATCTTCTATCTCTTACTACATTTGTCTTCAAGGTCTATTCTTTGCTTTAAATAAGAAATTGTGGATTTTGAGAATAAACAAGAAAACAGTTGAGCATTATATCTGTTTCTTAACTTGCATTTTAATGAAAATGCTCTGGTTGAATTCGTGCCCACAAAATTTGCCCTTTTTTTGGTTTCACCCACCTTCCTGAGTGGAAATGGTCCCCTCTGGGCAAGAAACACAGTCATAGCAGCAAACTGGCTCTCCTTCTCGCTTCCACTTGACAAATCCAGGATGACATTTTTCCACACATTTGGACTGAGGAAGAGACTAAGCAGAAAAACAAGGAATTTGAAAGAAAACATGCTAGCGCTAACTATAATAGCATGCTCTTGAAATATGACTAAAAGTGACTGCTCAGTTTTTAGAACTGTACTGAGGTTGAGATGGGGATGAGACCATGAGACCATGTCCCTCAAAAGGGGTAAATCAGGCACCTTTTCCTGAAGTACATGAAACATAAATGTCAGCCTTGCATTGGAAAGCAATATTTCTAAGGCCCAACTAGGAATCCAAGAAAATATCCTTTCTGTTAAAGAACTACAATTAGATGACCTCAACTGTCATGGAGACAAAAACCCAATTTTATTATTAACTAAATTTGGAGTCTTCCCTCCACAGGAGACTTGAGGTAGCTAACAATCAAGGGGGTTTTCAGATGAGATGTCCCCTTACATGTCAAAGGCCAAATCTAAGCAGCATTTCCTTGCAAATTGCCCATCATTACTTCAGGTATTACAGAAGGTTTTTTCTCTAAACCAAAGTGATATTTCAGTGCTCCTGTTTTCTGGGTCAGGGCTTTATCTCACATCAGACCAACCATTCTAATGCCATGTGATCCATTTATCTCAGTAGAATGAAAGAGAGGCAGGGATAATTCTGACCAAGTCTGGATTGGTTAAAACAATCTTGCTCTGCTCTTTTATGAGGCATTGGCCCCAACCAGGACTAAGTGAATCCTAATTTCAAAGCTTATTTCCCATTGTAAGAGGTAATTGCGCAACCCACCTATCTCCATCCCTACCCTCCCTTTCTAAAGAATGAAATATTTTGGGAAATATTAAAAGAGGCAGAGTATTATATTTCCCCAAAGGAGAAATTGAGAAACATGTTCTTAAAGGCAGAAAGCAGCTCCAGTCTTTCTTAACAGCCACTAGCAGATGCCTGAACTCTTTAGAGATGGTTATTTTGTGCCCATTGAGAAAGAGTGGAATGTCTATTCACAAACAAAACACCTTCACATCCAGTGATGGGATTAAAATTTACATTCCCCTCCTCCACCCAAATTCTAAGCATAGGACACGAACTTTAGTACACAATAGGATTAACCCACCACCATTAGAACAGCAAAAAATACCAGGGTCACTACATTGCACAACCCCTGCAGCATTTCAGAAACTCTATAAAAATCCTTGCACTCATCAAGCCAATTTGTCAGCTGTCCCAGAACCACATGTTGGTTCTGCTTGTCAATAAATGGACTCCTTCTTTCCAATCAGCCTCCATTTTATTTCCAGTGTTTTTCTCCTGAATTTGAACTGAACCAAATGGGTTTTACTTCCTACACCATTGAGAGAAAAAAGGACTTCCATCCAGTCTTGATTCCATTTCACCGGATTCAGTCCAAACCTGAACTCAGAGACTGATCCACAGAATTGCCTTCTTCTTTGCTATTTGAGGACAAGAAACAAGCAAGGCTATCAGGCTAGTACTGAGGGCCTCTCTTACCATTTTCCCAGAACTTTTCCATTTCAAAATTAAACCATGGTGCATAGACTTTACCCAAATTAAAATGGGCGAGACCTTTGGAAAATAGGGGGCGGGGGGAAACATCAATATTTCTTCTACCTTATTGTGAAACTTTAGCTGTAATAAATGGTCCTGGATAATGATAAGTTTCTGTTTTTCAAAAGTCACCAGTTTCCCTATGATGGCGTCCTTCTTGGGGAAAAATATCCAGCTTGAGATCTTCAGATCAGCTGTTAAATCGCCATTTCGGTTCAAGTACAGTTTTATGTCAGAAATATTGGAAAACTCATTCTTCTCCAGGAAGTGGTGGAACTAGAAAGGGAATTTTAAAAACAGTATTCCTGAAGAAGGAAGGGGTTGAGCTAGATGGTCTAAGAGACTGTTTCAGATTTATGAAGATAAGATTCTAAGATGCTAGTCATGAAAGCACACACATGGGAATTTATTTAATAATACATATATCCTATTTAGATTTAGCCGTGTTCAAACTTTATCCAGCATAATTCCCATTCTTTGGAATATTACAATATTCCAAAACAATATCATTTATTGTTTTGGCCAAATCTTTTGGCCACTTGTAGCACAAGAAATTTGAGATGGTACCCCTCCTTCTCCTTTGGATTCTTTCTCAAAATACATTAAATTGGATGGCTATTTGTCAGAACCTCATACCTGCCACGGCTCCAGCCTTGGAGCCCCCAATGTCTTTTCATCTTCCTTCCTTCTCCTCCTGGATCTAGAAGAATATGCCGCATTCAAGGCATAGGCCAGAGTCTTAATGACACTGTAAAAATGGTGGAAGTTATGGTTCCTAAACGTGTTTATTTTCTGTCTGGTCTCCAGTGGTATTTTCTCAGTACATCTTCTCCGGCCTTTGACAGAAACGCCCTTTTTTGAAAAAGAACAGTGAAATGACTGTGGGTACATAAAGAAATTGGGTTCATAGAAATCCTTTATTGCCAATTGCTTTGTCTCAAAACCAAGAGTAAAGGCAGTTTTCACATATTTGAGAAGTCTCTTTTTCAATGGATTTAACCCAATGACTGTTGTGATCCAGACTTTCCCTTCAATGGGTCCTGGCAGACGCATAAATATTAACTGGAAAGTAAGAAGTCTGTCCCAAATGGCCTGATATTCTAAGAAATGAACAAAGACATTGACTTGTCTCCACTTAGAGAGGGCTGCCCGGAGGGGAGCTGTATTTCCAGTCCTTGAGAATCGTTGTGATATAACAGCACAGATGCCATTCCTGACAAGCATAGGAGTCAAAATCCTCATGAAATTCTCTCCATTCTCTGTGTCTGAAGCAAAGAGACCAATCAAGGTCCATCTGAAATGCAGGAGCACTTGGACAATTTCTGGGTAGAAGAAGCCTTTTTTGGGGAAGAGGGAGTGGTAAAATGGCAAATAACTTTTATCATGCAGTGATTCGGAAAATAATTCAAAATTCATCTGAAAAAGCAATGAAGAATATTGGAGTCAGATCTCTTCCAAGCTTTAAAGAAATCCGATTTGATTCTTATAAACATATTTCAATAGTTCATTGTTAATTAAGCTATCAACATAGAGAATTTAAGAAATATATAACATAAACAAGTTTGTATATAACAATAACATAAAAGAAAATAAGTTTAAAAAACAATAAAAATAAAGAATGCAAATCATATTTCTGTATGAGCCCTACTATATAATTTACTTGGACTTCAGTAAGGCGTTTCATAGAGTAGACCATAACCTACTACTAGATAAAGTAGAAAAATGTGGGTCAGACAGCATCATCATCAGGTGGATTCCTAACTGGCTGACCAACCACACTCAACGTGTAGTCCTCAATGGAATTGCATCTACATGGATGGAAGTATGCAGTACCCCAAATTCAATGGTGAAAAAAGTAAGGTTCTACATTTAGGCAAGAAAAATCAAGTGCACAGGTACAGTATATGTGGTACCTTCAATAGTAGTAACTGTGAGAGGAATCTTGGAGTCCTAGTGGACAACTATTTAAATATGAGCCAGCAGTGTGCATCAGCTGCCAAAAAAGCCAACACATTTCTAGGCTCCATAAGCAGAGCGATAGAATCAAGATCACATGAAGTGTTAATGCCACTTTATAATGCTTTGGTAAGGCCACACTTGGAATACTGCATCCAGTTTTGGTTGCCATAATGTAAAAAAGATGTTGAGATTCTAGAAAGAGTGCAGAGAAGCGCAATCAAGATGATTAGGGGACTGGAGGCTAAAACATGTCAGAGCATTTTCAGCATGACTATTATTATGAGACAACCCAGGAGCAAAACACAGCACACAGAGACATTTAACAGTGGTTTATATACAACAGTTATATACAGACATATATATGGTAGGCAAAATACCTTACAAGCAATCTTTCCTCTTCTTAACTCTACACGGAGAACTCTGCAATGAATACCGGACACAAGGAGAGAGAACACACCCTGTAATGGCTGCCTTTATAAAACATCTCTTAAAGGGATAAAACCCACCCCCAGTCTTAAAGGGAAATACTCATGCTATGCTGATTCATTCCTATTGCATCAGCCACATCTGGTCAGCTTTACTGCTGGTTGGCTCTTAAATTCCAAGACCTTAACAAAACATATGAAGAATGATTGCAGGAACTGGGTATGTCTAGTCTAATGAAAAGAAGGACTAGGGGAGACATGATAGCAGTATTCCAATATCTCAGGGGCTGCCACAAAGAAGAGGGAGTCCAAAGTACTAAGGGCAGAACAAGAAGCCATGGGTAGAAACTAATCAAGGAGAGAAGCAACTTAGAACTAAGGAGAAATTTCCTGACAGTTAGAACAATTAATCAGTGGCACAACTTGCCTCCAGAAGTTGTGAATGCTCCAACACTGGAAGTTTTAAAGAAGATGGTGGATAACCATTTGTCTTGAAGTGGTGTAGCATTTCCTGCCTAGGCAAGGGGTTGGTCTGGAAGACCTCCAAGGTGCCTTCCAACTCTGTTATTCTACATGGACAAAATGTCTATATGGACTATTAACCAAAATTCCTCACGGTAAAAAAGAAAAAAAATCTCAGTAAACATTACATTGAATAAAAATATTTCAAGTATGCACCATTGTGTTATCCCTTAGTAAGTATTGTTCTTACTTCTTACGGCTCCGTTGAGCCCAAATATCCATCTCAAACATGTGCATGTAGATCATAGTCAAAATGCTTTCTTAAGGGCAATCAATTTCTCCATAGTATTTGTCCCTTTCCTCTGTCGAAAGCTGCACTAAGATCTACAAAGGCAGAGAACTGCTATTTCCAATGACTGATATGTTTTGTAAATAAATGGTTTGAGATCTATTGTCAATAGACCTACTTGGCCAAAGTTACTCTACATGGGTGCACTTGTCATTTACTAAACTCTCAACTCAAGAAGAACCTAGCATGTATTTTATAGCTCTAGGATGAATAGGCCTGTAGTTTCTAGGGTCCTCTTTATTCCCTTTTTAATACATGAAACTATAATATTAATACCAGCCAATAGTCGCCTTCACCAGCAGGGGTATTTTTTTAATTAATTCAGCTGGTAAAAAGTCTTCAGGAGCTCTATTGCTCTTCCAGACTTTTATGAGGAACATCATGAACATTTTTGGGTTAAGAAGAATTGACATGTTGCTTGTATGCTTGTAATATATCTTCAATAAAATGATTTATTGATAGACTGGTCCCTAGGAGGTCATTTGGATTCTTTCCATGAATCTGGGATTTGTTTGCCATTGAAAATATCATTTTTGTAAAGATTAGGTACAAAAGATGAGCTTCCCATCTCTGCTGCATCTTTCATTTGTACAGAAGACTATTAGACTGGACACAGAGCATCTCCTCACCTTCCTAGGAATGCAGCAGAAGACCCAAAGCAATGAGGAGGATCTCATAAAGGGGATATTACTGCTTTGATATTCTCCCCCTCAACACTATGGATCTCAATCATTAACCATGATGTCTACAATGGCCCGGGTAAAAAGCAGCTCTTCCAATAGAAGATACGGTTGGATCTATCCCTCACCCACCCATCACTCTAGTCAATTTACCTATAGAAAAAAATGCATATAAACCTGAGGGACTTTGAAGGTGCCTCCTAATGTTGACATCTGGATGGAGATGTCATCGGCAGCTCCATCAACAAGAGCCAAAATGTTGTCCTTCCTTCCACAGCTGTAATTGGGAACATTGGCTTCTCCAGTAGACAGAATGTCCAGCAAGGCTTCTGAAGTGCCAAGTGTGTTCAAATAGTTGTCATGGATGTTGTAGCCAAGTGTGAGATTTTGTGGAAGCCAGGGTGTCTTGTTGGCCACTTGAATATTAAAAATGTAGCGTACTATTCTTTCCACATCAAAGGGTAAACTAATGTAAAAGAAAGTGCTCATGTTATCTACATCATCTAACAACACTAACAAAATACTTACACAATGCAACCCACTTTGTCTCCACAACCCTTCTGAGTCTTAAGGTAATCGTGATCCAAAATCAGATGCAAAAGACAGTTACCCACCACCCTTTAATTTTAATGAATGTTGGAAAGATGGGATTTAGATACAGTAGGTCCTTCTAAGTATAAGAATCACAAACACACTGTCATTTGTAGCAGTAGTAATTTTCATCTGCCCAAGAACCAGGATTCAAAATCACTCAATCATTAAAGTAGGACCATCACAATAAGAAGAGATGGTTTGCAAGTGACCCACAAAAGCAATTCTAAAATCAAGTCATCCTCTCTTCCTATAAGAATCAGCTATTAAATATGAATGAACAATTACAAAAATATGGAAATTAGGTGAGGCAAAGGAAACTACAATAATCTTTACTTTAAAAAAAAAAGTCAGTATTCAATTGACAAATTCAGGATTGGATTGGGAAAAGTATATAATCTGGACTTTTTTTCACGGTCTGTCCCCCCTCCCCCTGCATCTTTGGATTTGAGATTTTCCCACCGAATAAAAGAAAAGAAAGATGCCATGAAAATCAAAATGATTCAAGAAATTAGACTTGCTTGACCTGTAACACAAGCATAAGTTAAATAAGAAGAAAAGAAGGTGAGTGTTAGAACTGCAAAAGGAGGGAATGCAACTCCATCACACTGGACAACTTACGTGCGAGATTGACTAGAAGGAGCCTTATTGAAAGGCAATGCTGCTGGGACAAACATTTTCGTTGCAGTGGTGATCATAGTAATGAGATGGTCTCCTGGCCTGTAACAGCTCCATGGTCTTTTCCCATCCTCCAAACTCAGTGGGCATTTTGTTCTAAGCTTCCCAGAGGCTGACTGGGGCACTAGCAGTATTGGAAGCAGAATCAGGAGGACCATTATTCATAGAGCTGAATGAATCCCCTTTGCGTTTCTCAACTTGAAGAACAAGAAGAGGTAGAAGAATCCAAAGCACTCTCACAAGGTGGGAGTGCCAGTGGCTTTCCTGATTGAGACAGAGACAAACTGAGCTTCAGATGGAAAGGAGAGAAAGAGACATTCAAAAGCACAGCCCCTGCTTGTCCCTTAACTTGTGCTGCACAGAGTGTGACCTGAGTCATTTATCCCTTTTTGATACAAGATCTCTTCCACGTTTCTTCAGTCCGATGTTTACATCAAAAGCAAGCACTAGCAGAAGAGATCTCAAAGACCAGAACTGTGAAAATTACAGAGAGAAGCAACTCTTCCTCTGGGGATCTTTAACTTCTTTGTGCAAAGGGATAGCTGGAAAAAGGCACTTAAGTGAAAAGTCGCCAATATTGTATATCACTGGGGGCACTGTTCTGTAGCCCTTGTGGTTCTTCCTGCCAGGTCCAGCCCAGAAAATTATGCAAATGATCTATTGGCATCCCTATAGTAAAACAACTCATTCCCTGCATAATAACAATTCAGAAATTGCATATAATTCATTCCTTTATTTGAACAAAACAGTTCAGTTGAGATATTCATAGGGTGGTCTGAATGTGATAAATTGGAGAAAAAGAAGTATCATTTGCATTCTTTATTCCTAGTTGTTTCTTAATATGTTTATTTGATTTTTATATAAAATCTTGTTTTATATTTGGTATCTTGATATGGGCTAAGGGATAATCAACAACAAACAATATATTTGCATGAGAACCAAGATAGATTTATCAAAAGCTAATATTTTGGACTTGATTTGACCCCAAATATAACAGCATTTTCATTGCTTTTTCAGATCCATTATAAAATTATTTCAGAGGCTCTGAGTGATAAGATTCAGTTCCCCCTTTTCCACCAAATGCTGCCCAAAGAAGGCTTTTGCTGTCCAGGGATTGTCCAAGTGCTCCTCCATTTCAGATGGACCTTGATTGGTTTCTTTGCTTCAGACACAGAGAATGGAGAGGATTTCATGAGGAGTTTTACTCCTTTGGTTGCCAGGAATGGAATTTGTGTTGTTATATCAGAACAATCCTCAACAACTAGACCTACAGCAACATTTAAGGACACAATCTCTAAGTGGAAACAAGTCAAAGTCTTTGTTCACTTCATGGACTTTGATAACCTTGTGGACAGATTTCTTCCTTTCCATTTAACACTTAATATTTTGACAGGATCAATTGAAGGGAAAGTCTGGATCATGACAACTTTGGGAATGTATTCCATTAAAAAGAACAAAGTTTTCAAATATATCCATAGTGTTTGGTCCTTTTCTTTAGAAGCAAAGAAAAGAGCAAAAGATAATGCATATGAATCAATTCTCTTTGTGGAACCTCAGTTTCAAGATCAGTCTTTTCGCTGTTCTTTTTCAAAGCATGTCTTTTCTGCCAAAGGGTGGGGAAGGTGCACTCAGAAAGCACCACTGGGGGCTCAAAAGAAAAGGAACAGGATCCAGATCACAAATAACCAATAATAACCAAATAACCAAGGAAAAAAAACAGACCCAGGAAACTATAGACCAATCAGCCTAACATCAATACCGGGGAAGTTACTGGGAAAAATAATAAAAAACAAGATCTGCCAACATCTAGAAACAAGTAAAGTAATAACTAGCAGTCAGCATGGGTTTGTTAAAAACAGATCATGCCAAACCAATCTTATTTCATTCTTCAACACAGTGACTAAATTAGTAGACCAGCAAAATACTGTGGACATAATACACTGCTTAAAAAAATAAAGGGAACACTTAAACAATACAATGTAACTCCAAGTCAATCACACTTCTGTGAAATCAAACTGTCCATTTAGGTAGCAACACTGATTGACAATCAATTTCACAAGCTGTTGTGCAAATGGGATAGACAACAGGTGGAAAGCATAGGCAGTTAGCAAGACATCCCCAATAAAGGAGTGGTTCTGCAGGTGTTGACCACAGACCACTTCCCAGTTCCTATGCTTTCTGGCCTCAGAACCATAAACAATTGGCACTATCCCATGAAAGCTGGGAACATCTCAGGCTGCCCAGAAAACTTATCCAGCACAGCCACTGGGCATTTCCGATGGGGAGGGGCAGGAGGAGCAGCATGAGCCTGCAGCAGAGCAAGTTGATTAGTCAGCTGGGCCACCTGCTGTTGCAAAGCCTGGTTTTCATTCTGCAGCTGCTGGTGAAATGGCTGCTGCTGCTGCTGGTCCATCTTGGTCAAAAGATGGTTTACGTGTGCAGCACGGGACAAAAACGTTATGTCTCACCTTCACAAGGTAGATGAGAAGTCCAAACTCCAACCAAATACAAGCAGGCAAGGAGATTCAGTATTTACTGAGTTAATTCCTTTGAGCTGGCTATGTTCTTGGCAGTATCACACACGCTGCCTGCCAAGTCTGACAAGATAACAGAAACATTAATCACTAAGCTTTCAAGAAACAGGATACACCAAAGCTCCACAGAAAAATTCACACTTTGTCCTGTGCGGAGTTCCCAGAGCAAACACACACACTTTTATTCCCTGTGGGGTGTGTCACTAACTCAGCTCAGTCTCTGATTCGTCCACATCTCCCACGTTGCATCTCACACTTTTTCCTGTGATGCTGTCTAGCATCAAGCCAGCATTTGTCTGCTTGATTCTCTGTCAAAGGCTGCTCTGATATGCCCCCCTCCTCCTCCTGATTAGCCTCAGGCTGTCCCTCTCGGTTATCTGCTGAAACCTGAGGCATAATCAGGGAGGAAGGCATTGCCAAAGAGGAAGGTCCTGGGGAGGAAGGAATTCCCAATTCCACCTCCTCCTCATCTTCCGAATCCTCTTCCTCTAAGAATGCAGACACAGGGCTCGGAGCCACAACAGTTATGAATACATGAAATGGATACATATAAGAAAAATAAAAAGAAAGAATAGGACAGGGACGGTAGGCATGTTGGTGAGCTTATGCACGCCCCCTACAGACCTCTTAGGAAAGGGGTGAGGTCAATAGTAGACAGCCTAAGGTTAAAGTTTTTGGGGTTTGGGGAAGAAACCAGAGTCAGGTAGAATATTCCAGACACTGACCACTCTGTTGCTGAAGTCGTATTTATTATGTCCTGAGGACTCAAGGAGTTCTCACTCAGGTCCACTCATTTTGTGTGGGCGATATTCCCCCATTCCCATTGGTTGGTTCTCCCCAGCAGCCAGCTATAAAAGCAGGCTGCGGGGTCCAACTGGTTGCTGATTGCTGCGAGCCAGTTCCAGGCGTGGCAAGCACGGTCAGCCCTTTATTTGTTAAATAAAGTACTGTTGCACTCATGCTCTGGTCAGCCTCTCATTGCTCAAACTTAACACTGGCGACGAAGGTGGGATGGCTACCAGATGCACCTTGCAACCGCTGAGTCACTAGCCTCCGATCTACAGCCCAGAGAGAGCGATCGGCTGGCGATAAGGGAAACGCTGATCCGCAGCCAGAGAGAGCGGTCAGCTAACAAAACGAGCGATCAAAAGAGCAAACGCAGATCCGCAGCCAGAGAAAGCGGTCTGAGTCAAAAGTTAGAAGCGTCTGTAGCCGCTTGTTAGCCCCGCTACGGGGAAAGTGAAGCGCTGCGAGCCGCAGCCGCTCTGCATTTGGCGCGAAATTCAAACGGGTGTCATTTGAATTTCGAGCCAGTAGGAATCACAGCACAGCGCTGTAGAGAGTCACTAACGCCCACTTTTTGGCGCAAATCTAGACACCTCCAACGGCTAGCAGCCAACGTGGTAACCCAGAGAGAGAAAGAGAGGTTAGCAAAAAACCTCTCCAGAGCTGATTTCACTAGTTACTCACGAGCGCTCGTAGTCCCAGAGAGATTTTTTCCGCAGGTAGCCCAGCCGTTCCAGCACCATGAGTTCCAACCCAGTATTCCCGCGTTTAAACCAGACGAAGAGAAGTGGGAATCGTATAAGAACCGTTTCAATCATTACATCGATGCGGTCGGCCTGGCGGATGCGGGAGAGCATCGGAAAAATCCTATTTCCTAATCTACTGCGGAGCCACGTTTACGATACCGCCGCAGCACTCGTAGCGCCGAGAGAATTAAAAAGCGTTCCGTGGTCCGAGTTGCTTGAGATCCTCACTAACCACTACGCTCCCAGACCTTCACAAATCGCCAGGAGGTTCACGTTCCGTATGAGGAAGCAATCAAGTAAGGAGACCATCAATCAATATATGGCCGCCCTCAGAACAGCAGCCCTGCACTGCGGGTTTGGAACATACCTGGAGGACATGCTCCTCGATCAATTAGTTTGTGGGGTCAAGGATCTCAACCTACAGAGGCGACTGCTAGCTAAAAAAGACCTCAACCTTGCGCAAGCGGTAGAGGAGGCCCTAGCAGCCGAGCTAGCAACGAACTCAGTCACCGAAATTCAGGGCCCAAGTGCCAAGCCAGCATCGTTCCCAGTCCATTCCGAAGAGGTGGAAGCGGAGGAAGCCCACAACGATGAGAACGATGTCCATCGCCTCACCAATGACAAACGGTCGCAGGTAGGGGCCAAACAAGAATACACCGGTCCACCCAAGCACATCACGCTGTGCCTAGCCTGTGGGGGATCACATCAAAGGGCCACCTGCAAGTTTAAAGGAGCCGTTTGCAACAACTGCCATAAGAGGGGGCACATTGCGAGAGTCTGCCAAGCCCCCCAAAGCGCTGCACACAGACCCCCGTCCTCGCACTCGGGACCACAGAGGCAAGTATTAAACTGTCGCACGCACCACCTTGCCAGGCGTACTGGCCACACTGTTAGTAAAATTTCTCTCTCCGTTTCCCTAGAAGGTAAACCGTGCCACATGGAGGTTGACACAGGGTCAGCGCTCTCAATAATCTCGTGGAACACCCTCAAGAGACTCCACCCCAGCCTATCAACTACCCGGCTTCAGAGATGCCAGTTCGGTCTGAAGGACTACCAGGGGAAGGCCATTCCCGTGATCGGCAGAGGCAAGTTCTTTGTCAGTTTTAGAGCTTTTAAAGGCCACCTACCTCTAGTGGTAGTTAACGGCAATCTACCCACCTTATTGGGGCTCGATTGGTTTCCCCACCTCGGCCTAGGGTTAACAGGAGTCCATGCTGTCTCAACCTCAGACACTGACTCCTTATTCGCTGACTACGCAGATGTGTTCAGCGAAGAGCTGGGTGTTATAAGGGAACCCCATCTCGTTCACCGTTGACCCCAGGCAGTCCCAATCAGATTAAAACCACGTAGAGTTCCATTTGCTATTCGACCAAAACTAGACGCTGAATTGGATAAACTACTAAAACAAGGGGTCATTGAGCCAACAGATTTCGCCAAGTGGGAGGCGCCCATTGTCACACCCCTCAAAAAGATGGTAGCCTGAGAATTTGCTCGGACTACAAGACAACAATCAATAAATATTTACAAGTTAGCGCCTACCCTGTGCCCGTCATTCAGCACTTATTGCACACATTCGAACCGGGCAATATTTTTGCTAAATTGGACATGTCTCAAGCATATCAACAGTTCCCTGTTGATAACCAAACAGCGGAACTTCAGACCATCGTCACTCACAGGGGTGCCTTCCGATGCAAGCGTCTCCAATTTGGCGTAAGTGTTGCCCGGGTATTTTTCAGTCCCTCATGGAGCGGATTTTACAGGGCCTCCCTGGTGTAGTACCCTACTTCGACGACATCTTGGTCTCGGCCAGGGACAGACCCCAACTCTTCCAGAGAGTGCGAGCAGTGTTAGAGAGGTTCAGACAGCATGGCCTCAAGTTAAAAAAAGAAAAATGCGCCATTGCCACTAGACAGGTGGACTTTCTGGGTTATAAAATTGACGCCTCTGGCATTCACCCCCTGGAGTCCAAGGTTAGGGCGATCCACTGAAGCTCCCACACCGACCTCCAAAACGGAGCTACAAGCTTTCTTGGGGCTCCTAAACTTTTATGCATCCTTCTTGCCCCATAAAGCCTCAGTAGCCGAACCCCTACACAGATTACTAGACAAAAAGTCACCGTGGCACTGGGGGCACAAAGAAGACCAGGCGTTTAACGCCGTCAAATCACTACTTACGTCAGAGGCAGTGCTCATCCAATTCGACCCCCACCTTCCTTTAGTACTGGCAGCAGACGCATCCCCTTTTGGAATTGGGGCGGTCCTTAGTCACCGACTCGCCAATGGTGCCGAGGCCCCCATCGCCTTTTTCTCCAGGACGCTCTCGGCCACGGAGGCGAAATACAGCCAAATCGACAAGGAAGCCCTAGCAGCTGTTGCAGCCGTGAAAAAGTTTCACGAATTCCTTTTTGGCCACTTCTTCGAACTGGTCACCGACCATAAGCCCCTTCTGGGCCTACTGGCCGGCGACAAACAGACACCTCAAGTCCTCTCCCCTCGGATGACACGGTGGACACTTTTCCTAGCGGCCTACTCATACAAACTTATCCACCGCCCGGGCAAAACTCTATCCCACGCTGACGCGCTCAGTCGCTGCCCCTTACCCGCTCCGGCTGAAGACCCAGCTCCTGTCAATGCCATTTTTGAAATCACACAGTTGGACCTGCCCATCACCGCCCTTGACATCGCCGCCAAAACCAAGGCAGACCAAGCGCTCGCCCAGGTGCTCGACTGGGTGAGGAGGGGTGGCCGGGAGGCAACGTTAATAACAAATTCGCACCCTTTAAGACTCACATGCAGGAGCTGTCCAGTTTGCAGGGTTGTCTTCTGTGGGGCACTCGAGTGGTCATTCCGACCTCGCTGCGTACCCGAGTCCTGGAGGCGTTGCACGAGGACACCCGGCATTGTGAGAATGAAGGCGTTGGCACGCAGCTACGTGTGGTGGCCGGGTCTAGACGAGGACATTGTCAATTGGGTAAGTTCCTGCAGCATTTGCCAGGAATCCCGTCCTGCTCCCCCATCGCCACCCCTACCAGATGGGGCGCCAGCGCCGCCCTTGGTCTAGAATCCATATCGATCTGGCGGCCCGTGCATGGAAAGATGTTCCTAGTGGTCGTGGACGCTTATTCCAAGTGGATAGGCGTGGCACAGCTATCCACGACCACCACACTAGCAATCACCAAGCGTGTTAACGCGCCTGTTAGTTACACATGGACTACCCGACTCCTTGGTCTCCGATAATGGCCCACAGTTCGCATCAGTAGAATTCAGCCGCTTTGCAGCCAACCTTGGCATTCGCCACATTTTCACAGCCCCATTTCACCCTGCGAGTAATGGGTTGGCTGAAAGGGCCGTCAGGACCACCAAAGAGGCCCTCGCTAGGTTTGGCAGAGATGACTGGCACCACAAACTCTCACGGTTCCTGATGAGCCAGCACTCAACCCCCTGTGCAGTCACCAATAAGTCCCCAGCGGAACTTCTGATGGGCCGGCGCCTGAGGACTGTATTAGATAGACTGCACCCACAATACTGCCCTGACTCTCCCCTCGCTTCCACTTCGGGGGTTAGACATTTTATGTTACAGGAGCCGGTGTTCGCAAGGAATTTCGCTGGGGACCCACTTTGGATTCCGGGAGAGGTCATCGCCGTCACCGGGCCAAGATCGTATAGAGTCAGGCTGGAGGATGGTCGCGTCTGGAGGAGGCACATAGACCAACTCAGAAGGCGCCTCAGCAACCTCGCAAACAAGAATCCGGAGCCTCCAATCGAAGGGGAACCGTCTCATCCGCCGCCCAGCCACACCGCACCCAGCGACCAGTCTGCGCCAGCGGTCGTTCCGGTCAGCCCAAATTCGGACAACAGCGCCCAGAGAGTTGACCAACCTGATCCAACCCACGAGAGCTCGACCCCAGAAACCAACCCGGTGGTTCCCGAGGATGCCCAGTCCAGAGAGAGTGTTGGCGACACTATGCCAGCTCAACCGTCACAGACTGATACCGAACAGACAGACAATGTTCCCGAGTTGCGCCGCTCCGGGCGCCAACACAAACCCCCCGTCTACCTCAAGGACTATGCGTGTTCGCATCTGGGGGGAAGGGGTGTTATGTCCTGAGGACTCAAGGAGTTCTCACTCAGGTCCACTCATTTTGTGTGGGCGATATTCCCCCATTCCCATTGGTTGGTTCTCCCCAGCAGCCAGCTATAAAAGCAGGCTGCGGGGTCCAACTGGTTGCTGATTGCTGCGAGCCAGTTCCAGGCGTGGCAAGCACGGTCAGCCCTTTATTTGTTAAATAAAGTACTGTTGCACTCATGCTCTGGTCAGCCTCTCATTGCTCAAACTTAACAGTATTTCCTGCAATCAAGTTTGGTATGGTTAACCTTGCATTTGTATCTATTGTGTGCTCTTGTGTTGTTATGGTTGAAGCTGAAGTATTCATTGACAGGTAGGACATTGCAATGTATGATTTTATATACTATACTTCTCTGTGCTCTTTCTAGAGTCTCAACATCTCACTTGATACCTCATTTGATCTCAATTGTATCCCTCTGTTAATGCAACTTAGGATTGCATTAGCTTTTTTGGCAGCTGCTGTACACTGCTGGCTCATATTTAGCTGGTTGTCCGCTAAGACAGCAGACGGCACAACTGGCTGAGGAATTCTGGGAGTTGGAGTCCACAAGTCCTAAAGTTGCCAACTTTGGAGACCCCTGCTTTAACTGTTCTTTATATGTTTTAGTCTCCAGTCCCTAATCATCCTGGTTGCTCTTCTCTGCACTTTTTCTAGAGTCTCAACATCTTTTTTATAGTGGAGTGAACAAAACTGGATGCAGTACTCTAGGTGTAGTCTTACTAAGGCTTTATAGAGTGGTATTAGTACCTCACTTGATCTTGATTATATCTCTCTGTTAATGCAATTTAGGATTGCATTAGCTTTTTTGGCTACTGCTGCACACTGTTTGTAGAATAGTGGGAGACTGAAGAGACTGGAGCCATATCTTTAAGTAACAACAGCTCTTTATTGGAATAGAACAGGAACAACCCAGCAAAGGCCTGTCTGACAGCTCCGTCTTTTATTGGGAGCTGTCAAGGGGCTGGGTCAATCTCGGCTCTCTATTTTCCCACCTCTTTGCTGAATCTGTGAGAAGCCTATGCTTCACTTGCAATATCTAACACTGTTGGATCATATTTAGCTGGTTGTCCACTAAGACTCCAAGATCCCTGTCACAGTTACTGCTATTGAGCCTAGTTTCACCCAGTCTATATGTGTACTTTTGGTTTTTCTTGCCTAAATGTAGGACTTTACTTTTCTTTATAGTGAATTTCATTTTGTTAGATGCGGCCTCAGTGTTCTAGTCTGTCAAGATCCATCTGGATCTTGAGCCTATCTTCTTGGGCATTAGCTATTCCTGCCAGCTTAGTATCATCTGCAAATTTGGTGAGTTCCCCTTTTATTCCCTCATCTAAGTCGTTTATGAAGATATTTAAGACTTTGTGTTGATATTCTGTCAAAGGTTTCCATCAGTGCCAAGGTCAGTTTGCCTTGAGATTTGGGGTAAGGTGACCAAATAAATCAGTCTTCCCTAGTTTCCAAAGGCATTGATTTAATTCAAAAAAGATGTGTTGTCTAAAATAATACACTTTTAAAATTCTAGGCCAGTACTTGTGGTTGAATGAAGCTATCAACTGTGCCATCTTCAGCTTGGTGCCTTGCTGACATCCTGCCATCAGCTTTAGGGGGGAGGAGAGCAAATGGCCCAAAAACACCTGTATGGGTCATACATGAGACTAAATGTTGACCTCATTGTGGAAATGATCAGAAAGGTGGATGAAATTAGTTCTAATTGAGGTTCTGTATGGAAAAACAGCACATTTAATTCAGAGGGGCACAGGAGGGGTGTCAAGGTTTTCATTGATTTGTTTCCCTATTTTGGATTTCTACTGATAAGGCACATGTGTCATGCCCCTGTTGGAATCTGATTCTGAGGGGGAGGTTGAACAGTTGACAGGGAGTGTGGCTCCAGTGGCTGTGGAGGAAACTGGGAAAGGACACAGTCTGGCTGGGCATTCAGAGGAAGACCCAGGCCCACCCCGTCTTCATCCTAGGGCACGCAGGGAGGAACAGATAAGGGAGCAATGTGGGTTACGGGGGAGAAAAAGGCCCTGATTCACTTCATTAGCTGCAGCTGGGGAAACCGGATTTAAAAAGGGTGTTTGCACACAGCACCTTGCTGGAAGCAAAGCATGCATTATCTTTGTATGTCACGTCTTCGCTGGGTTCTGGCATCCTCCCAACTTTGAGGGTGGGGGGAATTCACACCCAGTCTCAGAGATGCATAGGCCAAAGGGGCCTCGATTACCAAATGTTCTCACAGAAAAAGAGGGACCACAAAGTCTCCCTAAATCATTTTAGCAGGGTATAACAAGAAATCAGGACCATGCAGAGAAAATTGCCACCATCACAGCTCATAGCCCTCTGTATATTTAGTAAAACAAAAAACAAAAACAAAACTTTACCTCCAAAATGTAAAGTTTCTCAGTGCTTACACAAATATGGAAGACTATAGAGAGAACCTCAAGGAATTTTTTTTTTAAAGTTCAATCCACCCAATAACTTTCTCCCTATTAAGCAAGTGGTACAGTCCATGCTGGCTATCATTTTCCTGTTCTTAGTCAACTTTCATCTAAAAATTATCATTTCTAGAAATAATGGGAAATAAAATTTCACTTCAGTCACAAGCAATTTTAAAATCAGCTCCAATTTAGGATTCATGGAGATCTAATAGAAAATTAAACCACAAGCAGGTCCTACTCTTAACATTAGACAGGGTTCAAGGCTACTGACTGCTTCCTTGCCATTAGAAGACAGACAGCACTTAAATCAGAGTTGGGTATTCAGCAGGTTCTGACCAGTTCTGGAGAACCAGTAGCAGAAACTTTGAGTAGTTTGGAGAACTGGCAAACACCACTGGCCACCCTCCCATCTATCCTCTGCCTCTTGAGTTCCAGCTGATCAGCTGTGTCTTCTTCTGTTGCACTGCACAGGATAACGGAACTTGAAAGTAGGTTAGTAGGGTGGGGAAGGAATGGGGATTTTGCAGTATCCTTCCCCTGTCAGGCCCACCAGGCCACCCCATGCCGACCAAGCCACGCTCACAGAACTGGTAGTAAAAAATTTTTAATCCCACCACTGATTTAAATGCCATCAGAATGTCACCAAACTCTATAGCTCTGGCTGACATTGTCTCCAGTGGCCTCTTAAGACAAGATACCACCTTAAAGGACAGTTAAAGTCATTATTCTGATGTCAGCTGGACTTCAGAAGATGTACAAAAAAAAACAAAAAAACAAGGTGAACACAACACTTATATACCATTTCAGAAAAATGGCTGTGCAGACTCCTTTTAAAAACCCCAAGAGGAATTTGGACAGCCACTTTCCTGAAATAGTATAGGGACTCCTGCAGGGGGCTGGACTAGATGACCTCTAGCTCTTTTCTGATTAATTTAATTTGGGTGGTGAACTACTTCCTCCAGCATCAACTGTCTGCATTAGACCTGACAGGAAAGGACCACAACCATTACAGAACAATGCCCCAAGGGATGGATTTGTGATTGATTGATTTATTTTCAGTAACATACTTTTCTCCAGCTACTCCTTTGCAAATGTAGCCCTAAGAAGTTTAGGCTTCCCAGAGGAGAATTTGCTTCTCACTGTAATTTTCACAATTCTTGGCTTTGAGGCCTCTTCTGGTACTTCTCTAGTGACTCTCTTTGAGGTAAATATCACCCTGAAGCACCATCTTGCATCCTGATCTTGCATCAGAAAATTGATAAATGCTTCAAGCCCCGCTCCTTGTGGTACAAATTAAAGGATAGGCAGAGATTTAGTTCTTGTGTGTACCTTTCTCTCTGGATAAAGCTCAGTTTGCCTTTGTCTGAATCATGAAAGCCTCTAGAATTTCCATATTGTGAAGGTGCTTTGAATTCAACTAACTCTTCCTGCTGTTCTTTTATTAAAAACAGGAAGGGGATTGATTCAGCCCTATGAATTATGGACCTCCTACTTCTGATGCTGCTGGTGTCCCAGATAGTCTCTGGGAAGCTGAGAATAAAGTGCTCCCTGAATTTCGAGCACAAGGATGGAAAAAAACAATGGAGCTATTACAGGCCTGGAGACCATCTCATTAGTATGATCACCACTGGAACTAAAATATCACGTACGCCAACGTTGCCTTTCAACATGGCTCCTTCTAGTCAGCCTCAATTGTAAGTCATTCAAACTGATGGATTACGTTTCCTCCCTTCATGGTTCTGAACACTCTCTTTCTTTTCTTATTCCACTTATGCCTTCATTGCAGGACCTGTCTAATTTTTTTTTGAATTTTTTTGATTCCCATTGCATCTCTCCTTTGTCTTATTTTGTAGAAAAAAAAAGTCAAATCCATCCAGATTATATACTATTCTCCACCCAGTCTTGACCTATCACTTGAATTCCAACTGAGTTATTGAATGGGTTGTAGTTGCCACTGCCTAGGCCATTTCCATATTTATAATTGCTTGTTCAGTGGCTGATCCTCTAAGGAATAGAATCTGACTTTATATTAGACTTGCTTTTCTGGGTTACTTATGAAATGACCTCTTGCCATTTCAGCAATAGCAATAGCATTTAGCTTGTATACTTTTCCATAGAGTTTTCACAGTTCCCTCTAAGTAGTTTAGAAGCGTTAATTGCATATTGTCCTCAACAATTTGAGTCCTCCAGTTTACCAACCTCAGAAAGATGCAAGGGTGAATCATGCCAACACAGAACTCTTGGTTGTGGGCAGAGTTTGCTTTGCAACACTGCAGTTTCATCACTGGATCGTAAGGGCTCAATGTTTCTACTTTGAGGATGGAATGGTTCTGAATTCTGGTTACTTTGGCCGATGAGAATTAGTACTGCTGCAAAGAATTATTTATTTGTGATTTTTAATCCTAATGGGAAACCATCCTGTCTCATCCCATCTCCCCTGAACATTGATTGAAATGAAATAGTGCTGGGTAACTGTCATTTGCCTCTGGTATTGGCTTAAGGCTAAAAGCTTATGGAGACAAGGAGAATTAAATTGAAAAAAAAAAAGGATTTTGTTGTTTCCATTGATGATAATAACATGAACATTTTTTACATTAGTTTCCCTTTTGATAAGTTAAGAATACTACGCTACATTTTTAATATTCAAGTGGTCAACAAGAAACCCCAGCTTCTGCAAAATCTCACATTTGGCTACAACATCCATGACAACTATTTGGACATACTTGGTACTTCAGAAGCATTGCTAGACATGCTCTCTACTGGAGAAGCCAATGTTCCCAACTATAGCTGTGGAAGAAAGGACAACATTTTGACTCTTGTTGATGCAGCTCCTGAAGACATCTCCATTCAGATGTCAACATTAGGAGGCATCTACAAAATCCCTCAGGTTTGTATGTATACTTTTCCATAGGTAAATTGAGTGGGGTGATGGATTGTTATGTGATACTTTCACTTCAGAACTGAGGAACTGCTTCTTACCATGACCATTGTAGGTGTCATGGTTAGGGATTGGGATCCACAGTGTTTAGGAGGCAAGGATCAAAGCAGTTATATCCTCTCATGACATCATTGTCATTGCTTTGGATCTCACACTTGAGATGGTGAGAAGAGGCTCTGTGTTTAATCAAAGGCTCTTCAGGACAAAAGGAAGGTGAAGCAGAGATGGCGAGCTCATATTTTGTACATAATCTTAATAAAAATACAGACATGTTCAATGGTAAGCAAATCCCAGATTCATTAGAAGAATCCACCAGATGGATTTTCTTACCCATAGTTGATAAACACATATGTTTTATGAATTTGAAAGAACCACTATGATTAATTAATCACTTTATTTTTTTAAAAAATATAAGCATATTACCCAGTATGTCAACAAATTTTGCCCTAAAATGTTCATGATGAAGTTCATTGTGAAAAGTTTGAAGAAAAATACAGCCCCCCCACCAAAGGAAGGCTTTTTAGTAGCTAAACTTAAAAAAAAAATTCCCCAGTGGTGCTTTCCTCTATTGGTAGGTTCATTTAGCCATATCAATAATTCTTATCATATCCAGGTGGGTTGAAGGTGGCAATAGTACTTTTCCATATATAAAAAATGGAAGAGAAGGACCCTAGCAATTATGGGTCCATTGTCTAATAGATGTTGTGGTTAAAATATATGCTCAGATCCTCTTGAGTAGAGTTGAGAGTGGGTAGATGAACAAAGAATTTTTGCTGAAGAACAAGCAGAATTTTGGCTGTCCAAGAGCCCTCCAAATTTGGTCTTCAGTGGAACTACATTTAGATTGAGGAAAGCTTGCAGTATAGTACCTCAAAATTAGGTCTCAATGTGTAGTACCTCAAAATCCAATGCCCAATTATCGGTGTTACATTAAATCTATGGAAACCAACAGACTCCCCAAATGCCATCTTTTAGAAGAGACAAAATTTCCATTAATGACTTCTTGACTAATATAGTTGAAAAATAATATTAAGAATTGTGGCTTTCCTGTGCAACTGGAGAACAAACTAAAAACTTGCTGCACAAAAGAATCAGATATTGAAGCAGAGAAAGATACAGACGTCTTCAATAACAATGGCACATTAAAATAGATGAGCTGCTATAAATGTATTTCCAAATTGTCAATTTTTTCAAAACAGCCATGCCAAAACATCTTAAGATGGTATTTACTCAAGCTGGAGAGAAGGCTTAAATATGAAAGATTTAATCAAAACTCTTATAGTGAACAGACTTGTATTTACGTAACTCCAGAGATAGATAAAACACATTTATTATTTGAAGATCGATTGTATAAGAAAGAGACCAGCATCTTCAACTGCAGTTTAGATGAACAACCTATTGGGATCCTTATATTAAAACAGCCTATTTCCTGTTTGTTGAAAATTCAAAAAATACATATAATATGGCTTTTTATTTGAACAACACATTTAAATTGAGATTTGCAGATCTAATTGCCATAGGGGTGATACAAAAATATGATTTGCATTCTTTATTCTTATTCTTTTTAGCTTATTTTATAAGAGTCATGGTGGCACAGTGGTTAGAATATAGTACTGCAGGCTAATTCTGCTGACTGCCAACTGCCAGCTGTTTGACAGTTCGGTTCTCACCAGTTTAAGGTTGATTCAGCCTTCCATCCTTCCAACATCAGTGAAATGAGGACCCAGGTTGTTGGAGGTAATATGGTGACTTTGTAAACTGCTTAGTGAGGGCTGTAAAGCTCTGTGAAGCGTTATATAAGTCTAAGCACTAGTGCTATTTTCTTTTATCTATTATTATATACAGTATTGTTTAACGTTTCACTCACAAACCCTTCCAATCCAGATACACCCTCAGGCTAGACTTTATCGGTTCATCTGACATGAATATGGACAAAATGATGGAATGACAATAAACTACTCAGATAGGTTTTTGAAAACAAAATTGGATTTCTGTAAAGCTGATATTTTGGAATGGGATCTGATTCCAAATATAACACAGCATTCTTTGTTGCTTTTTCAGATCAGTTTTGATTTATTTTCAGAGTTGTTGCACGATAAAAGTCAATTGCCCTTTTACCACCGGCTTTTCCCAAAAAAAGGGTTCCTCTACCCAGAAATTGTCCAAGTGCTCCTCCACTTCAGATGGACCTTGGTTGGTCTCTTTGCTTCCGACACGGAGAACGGAGAGAATTTCATGAGGAGTTTTATTCCTTTTTTTGTCAAGAATGGAATTTGTGTTGTTATGTCACAACGATTATCGACAATTCAACTCACAGTACCCCTCAGGGATTCCCTCTCTAAGTGGAGGCAAGTCAACGTCTTTGTTCACTACATAGAATATGGTGTTGTTTTGGAGAGAATTCTTCCTTTCCATTTTATACTTATGCGTTTGCCAGGACCCATTGAAGGGAAAGTCTGGATCACAACACTCATCGGACTATATCCATTGAAAGAGCACAGAGCTCTCAAATATGTGAATAGTATCTGGACTGTTGACTTTGAGAGAAAAGAAAGGCGACCAAACGATGCCTATGAGCCCGGTTTCTTTCTGGATCCACCCTTTAGAGACCAGACATTTCACTGTTCTTTTTCAAAGCACGTCTTTTCTGCCAAAGGCCGGAAAAGATGCACAGAGAAAGCACCACTGGAGACCCAAGCAAAAAGAACCATGATGATGTGGGTCAATAATTTCCATCATTTTCACAGTGTCATTCAGACTCTGGCCCATGTCTTGAATGCTGCATATTCCTCCAGATACAGGAGGAGAAGGAAGGAGAGTGAAGAGAGTTTGGGAGCTCCAAGGCTGCAACCATGGCAGGTATGAACTCCCAACAAGGATCCATTCAACTTAGATCCTTTCGAGGAGGAATCCAGAGAGAAGCAAGGGAACTATATCAATCTACTCGAGTTACAGGAGGCCAACAAGTTTGGCCAATCTAATCAGTTCAGTGATGATTTTCAGGCACTGTGAGAGATATAGTTCGATGTTAAATAGTGCTAATTTTAAAAAGGATGCATGCACTTTAAAATACATTCCTGTAATTATGAGTTTATGATGACGAATTTTACCTTCATAAATTTGAAGGAGCCCATTCAACCACCTAGCTCAATCTCTCCTTTCTTCAGGAATCCCAGTTAAACCTTTTCTGGCTTGTCAGTCATAGCATTAAGACTATCAATGGAAGGGAAACCATATTTCTCTGTTTTACTTTCTCAACTCTAAAGCTACTTCTCTTTTTAGGATGTTCTTCTTCTCCTTCAGCCGTAATCTCCTGGCTGAGTTTATGATCTAATGGTGCCTCACAATCTGCAATAGCAGGAAACAGAATTTAAGCTTTTGTGTATCATCTTTTAATGATTGGAAGACTGTTGTAGTTTCCAGCTAAGAGATTTTATTCCTTGAAAAAGGTGTTCCCAGATTCCTTCTGATTTTCCACTTTAGTAGATCAATACGGCTCTTGCCTTTCCTCAAGGCTAACAGCAGCCTCCTTTGAGCTCATTCTTGCCTTCATAGCCCTTCCCTAAAGCTGATCTAGGTGTTGTGTAATGTCTTCTCCAAGCATGGTGCCTCCAAGGAGACCTGGTACCAAAGGTGGTACTCAGCAGGTTTTGACCAATTCTGGAGAACTGGTAGTGGCAATTTTGAGTAGTTTGGAATACCACCTCTGACTGGCCCCACCCCCATCTATTATCTGCCTCCCAAGTCCCAGCTGATTGGCTGGGTCTTTTTTTGTTGCCCTATATAGGAGAATGGAGCTGGAAAGCAGGTTAGTGGCATGGGGAGGAAATGGAGATTTTACAGTATCCTTCCCCTGCCATGCCCACCAAGCCCTTCCATGCCACACCCATCAAGCCACACCCCACAGAACCACTAGTAAAAATAAGTTGAATCCCACCACTGCCTGGTACTTGGGATCCCCCCAAACTAGAATACTGACTTCTTCTAGATTCTTATGGATGCATTTGCCTTCTTTCCACGTGCATCTTACTGCCAACTCACATCTGGTTTGCAATCAACTACTATTTTGAGATCATTTTCACAAATATTCATATCAAGTTTAGAATCTCTCACACTTCTTGCTCTGCATTTCATTTTTCTTCTTCCATATAGAAGCCTTTGTACTTCTCTCTCTCTCTCTCTCTCTTTCTTTCTCTCTCTCTCTTTCTTAAGTTCCTTTCAATTTTTTCCAGCCTGTTTTGATAAATCATGAAGATGTGTTTTTGAATGTTTTACCTGGTTCTAACTTATACATTTAGACACCCAATTTGATATCAGCTACCAAACGGTAGACATTTAATCCCATTTCATCCAAATCATTAATAACATTATTATGAAATTAAATTTAGGATTGTTATCAAATAAAATAAAATTAAAACACTACTGCTTCAAAAAAGTTTCTACTGGATTTTATTTATGCACTTTTCTCTATCAGGAACTCATAAGTGTTTTTCTAGAAATTTCATCTTTTTGAAGTACACAATTTTAAAGACAGTATTATTCATTTTATTGTTATACCATCCAGCCCTCATTTAACTACCTTCCTAATAATCACATCAGGAATTATTTCATTAATGCTTTGTTGAAATCAAGTTATATAATTAACATTCCCACAATCTATTAAAAATGTGTCATCAGAGAAAAGGGGTGGGGAGCCCCCAACTAAATAATAGGCAGAGAGAGAAATTCTGAAAAGATCCTTCCTAGCTTCTCAGATTGTAAAAAAAGTATTGGGACATCTGCAATTTCAGACATGCACTCTTGTCACACTGTGAGATGAATGGCTAAATTTGATAGACAGACAGAGAGATGCAATAACTAGACACAAGGGCGGTTTTTCCCCAAACGCCTTCACTCTGCTAAACAAATAATTCCCTCAACTCTGTTCAACTATTTACAAAGTCTGCACTACTATTACTGTTAATCTTCTCATCACTCCTTATCACCCACCCCCTCCCACTTGTGGCTATATGACTGTAGTTTTGTCGCTTGTATCCTTATGATTTATATTGATAGTTTCCTAGTATAGTTTGATTGCCTATTGTACCCTATGACTATTATTAAGTGCTGTACCTTATGATTCTTGACTCTCAACGAATGTATCTTTTCTCTTATGTACACTGAGAGTATTTGCACCAAGACAAATTCCTTGTGTGTCCAACCACACTTGGCCAATAAAGAATTCTATTCTATTCTACTCTACTCTACTCTACTCTATTCTACATGGATGGCTAAATAAATAAATAAATATTCTCTTAATGTAGCCATAAAGTAGAATTCACTCATTGGGGCCTGTTCCAATCTGGTCTACATGTGAGGAGGTTAGCCTGGCAACTCTTTTCTTGACAAATCCATGCTTTCTGTTAATCATCCTGTTGTTTCAAAGACTTGATGAATATTCTTTCTGTTTGTGCAATCTATGACATGCTCTAAATATTTCCTTTAACTGACAAATTTTGTCAATTATTTTTAATGCATACATTGTCAATGTATATTTGATAAATTTTGGTAAACCTTTCTTTTCCATTTTTGGGAAGCTGTTCTCCCAACTAAGAATATTTACAAGCTAGATCACTGGAGAAGAAAGGTTCAACTGGGAACAGACAAAAAGGAATAAGTTATCAGGTTTACTGCTTTTAAAATTCCTGGATCTTCCCATTCTAGTTCCATCCCTTTCTGGAGAAGAATGAGTTTCTCAATGTTTCCACATACTCACTGTACTTGGACCAAAATGGAGATTTAAAGGCTGATCTGAAGATCATTAGCTGGGTGTTTTTCCCCAAGAAGGATTTAGTCAAAAAAGTTCTGGTGACCTTTAAAAAACAGAGACTTCGTGTCAACCAAGATCATCTGTCATGGCTAAAATTGCATAACCGGGTAAGAGAAAGAGTGGTGACTTTCCTGTGTTTTCCAATGGGTTCTGATCCATTTCATTGGGCTAAGCCTAGGCACCATGGCTTAGTGTTGAAATAGAGAAGCTGCATGAAAATGGTAAGAGAAGCCCTCAAGTGGTAGGAAAGGTGATTTTCTTGTTCCTTGTTCTCAGATAGCAAAGAAGAAGGCAAATTTGTTGAACGGTGCTTGAATTCAAATTTGGACTGAATTTGATGAAATTGAATCAAGACTGAATAGAGGTTCTATTGGTCACAGTATGAAATAAGCATTGGAATTAGGATTTATCCTATCCTGGTTGGGTCGGTATCCCATGAAAAGGCAGGGCAAGGTATTTTTAAGCAACACAGACCTAGCCAGAGTTATCTATTTCAATCTTTCACCCAACTGAGATAGACCTTCTGCTCCTATGATGGAGGTCCCAGACTTTCAGATAGCATAGAGCAGAGGGCCCCAAACTTGGCAACTTTAATCCTTGTGGTCTTTGTTTCTGGTTTGAGTCTCTTTCGCGACAGACCAAAATCTGCGATTGTGCATGGTTTTGATCTGTGCTCGCCGCCAGAGTGCCCCAAGCCAGCTGGTTTCGGGGCTAAGCCACCCCATAGACATGGTGAAGAAGGGGGAGACTGCCAGCAGGGTTGAGGAGAGCTGCATCTCTCTTCCCCAGTTGGCCATTACTCCCTTTCCCGAAGGCGGTTGCAGCAATGGTCAGAAATGGCCACCTCAAAGAAGAACTGAACTGGAAAAGAATGTGCAGGAGGAAGATAAGAAGAGAAAGTTTTGGTCGACTGAAAAAGCAACTATGTAAGGTACCCTGGAATTTAAATTAAATAACATTGTTCCCAAAGAAGATTTTGAAGCTGCAAAGGAGAGAGAGAAGGGAAAGGATTAGGTTTTTTTTTTCTTCCCTTCCTTATACTTACAGCCAAGAGACTTAAGCAAGAAATTGAAAAAAAAAAATCCACTTTGACATTAATAGGCATCTAAGCTGAAAATAAAAGTCAAAGGGATAATAAAGATTTCTGGATATTTAAAAGTTTTTAAAATCAGGAAAGGAGAAAATAAAAGAATAAAAGGGCAGGATCTGGAAAAATGGAGGAGACTGCCTGGAACCAAGGAATGGAACTGTAACTAAAAGGAACTTACAGTGAAATTTTAACAAGATTCCTCAAAGATACATTTTAACTGAAACTTGGCAACAAAATAATAGAACCCAAGGAAGAGAAAGTGGAAAAAAGAAGCAAGAAGAAACAGCCTTGGATTGTTTGGATTATTTGGTGGTTTTTGGTTTTTGCATCTAGATGACTAAAATTAACCGGGTGGTTGTTTAAAAGTCTTTAAAATGGTATCACTCTTAGAAGAACTGAAAATGGAACTTAAAAAATGGAAAGAAGATGCACAAGAAGGGAGAGGTTCTTTTGGCTTCGTATTTCAATTCTTAGAAACGGAGATCTGGAACTATGAGAAACAACAAGAAATGCTTGCAGAACAAGAAAATTGGGACAAAGAAGAAGCCATTTTTAATGATCAAATAATTTTAAGTGGAGAGAAAAAAGGAAAGGGGGGAAAGAGAGTGAAAGGTTTAAGACCAGGAAAATACAACCAAAAAGAAGAAGAACAATTTGAAAGATAAGTATAATATTAGAAAGCAACAGAAGAGGGGATTACAGATGAGAGAGTTAGAAGTAGAGAGACGAGGGGGTAAAAGGGGGAGGGAGAAGAAGAGGGGGAAGAAGGTAAGGAAAAAACAGTTGTAAAAGACAGAAACAAGAAATAGAGAAACAGGGAAAAGATATAAGAATTGTAACCATAAGGTTGTTTAGAGATAATGGGTGAAAATTTAATTGTAAAAGGGATTCTGCAAAGGTACATAAGATAGCATTGTTATATTACAAACAGAAATAAATTTAGAAAATATGACTAAAATGATGGATAAAATATTTACTGTAATGTAGTGGAATGTTTGTCAATAAATAAATGAATTAAAGTGAATGAGAGAATTAAATGGGAACATTTTAATTATTATTAATGATTTATAAAAATGTAAGTGAGAAATATGGAAAAAAAAGAATTAACTATGGAAAGTTTATAAGTGTTCCCAAGGAAATACGATATTTAATTGAAAAGAAATGTTAAAGCTGTTAAGATTTCAATGAATATTAATGATAGAATTTAATTGGAATGGAATGTGTGTTTTATTTACACACACACACACATAGATAGATAGATAGATAGATAGATAGATAGATAGATAGATAGATAGATCTTTGGTTGTTCGGGTTTTCTCCCGCGTAAAATTCGAAGTATCTAGGCAACGTTTCGATGAAGTCTCATTTATCATCTTCAGGCTTCTGTCTCCGGCTCTGTGCTTCTCAGAGTAATGTGAGATTGCAGCTGCTTCCTCCTTTTAACTGCCAGTGGGGTGGGACTTGATTCGGTGGGGGCTTGGCTGTGTTCTGATTGGGTGGGGTGTGTTCTCATTGGTAGGGGTTTGGCTGTGTTCTGATTGGTTGGGGGTTAGCCGTGTTCTGATTGGTTGGAGGCGTGTTCTGTTCAGGTGGGGGCTTGGTTGTGCTCAGGTTAGTCTTAGTTGCTGGGGGATTTGAGCTGGTGAGTTGTGATCTTGCTGTTTGGCTTCTAGTTCGTGGTCCTGCTGCATCTTCATAGTGGGTGTCGGTTTGCTTCATGTATGGCTCAGAGGGGTTTGAAGTGGGTAGTGATGCAGCTGCAGTGCAGCTTCTGGTCCATGGTCGTGTCTCATCTTCTGAGTGGGTGGGAGTCTGTTTTCTACATGGAAGTGTGGTGGTGGCATCTTGTGTGGCTCTCATGGGTGTGGGTCTGGTGTCCTTCTTCATGTTAGGTACTCGTCTGTTCATGAGGGTGGGTTTCCAAATGGCTGGAAGGCGGGAGGTGTCATCTCGTTTGTTCATGCTGTGTGGGCGTTTTTCTATCTCTATGGCTTCTCTGATTATTCTGCTGTTGAAGTGTTCGGTTTTGGCGATAGTTCTGGTATTTTTAAAATCAATTTCATGTCCTGTGGCTTTGAGGTGTTGGACCAGGGAAGAGGTCGTTTCTTCTTTTTTGATTGAGTTTGATTGTGAGACTTCATCGAAACGTTGCCTAGATACTTCGAATTTTACGCGGGAGAAAACCCGAACAACCAAAGATCCACATACAAATACCCGCGAGAACTCAGAAAACACACACACACACACACACACACACACATATACATATACATATACATATATACATATATACATACATACATACATATATACATATACACATACACATACACACACACACACACACAAACACACACACACACACACACACACACACACATATATATATATATATATTTGTTTTCTGAGGTTCTCACATGGGTATTTATATGTGGATCTTTGGTTGTTCGGGTTTTCTCCGCGTAAGATTCAAGTATCTAGGCAAGCGTTTCGATGAAGTCTCATTCATCATCTTCAGGCTTCTGTCTCCGGCTCTGTGCTTTTCAGAGTAATGTGAGATTGCAGCTGCTTCCTCCTTTTAACTGCCAGTGGGGGTGGGACTTGATTGGGTGGGGGCTTGGCTGTGTTCTGATTGGGTGGGGGTGTGTTCTCATTAGTAGGGGTTTTGGCTGTGTTCTGATTGGTTGGGGGGTTAGCCGTGTTCTGATTGGTTGGAGGCGTGTTCTGTTCAGGTGGGGGCTTGGTTGTGCTCAGGTTAGTCTTAGTTGCTGGGGGATTTGAGCTGGAGAGTTGTGATCTTGCTGTTTGGCTTCTAGTTCGTGGTCCTGCTGCATCTTCATAGTGGGTGTCGGTTTGCTTCATGTATGGCTCAGAGGGGTTTGAAGTGGGTAGTGATGCAGCTGCAGTGCAGCTTCTGGTCCATGGTCGTTTCTCATTTTCTGAATGGGTGGGAGTCTGTTTTCTACATGGAAGTGTGGTGGTGGCATCTTGTGTGGCTCTCATGGGTGTGGGTCCGGTGTCCTTCTTCATGTTAGGTACTCGTCTGTTCATGAGGGCGGGTTTCCAAATGGCTGGAAGGCGGGAGGTGTCATCTCGTTTGTTCATGCTGTGTGGGCGTTTTTCTATCTCTATGGCTTCTCTGATTATTCTGCTGTTGAAGTGTTCGGTTTTGGCGATAGTTCTGGTATTTTTAAAATCAATTTCATGTCCTGTGGCTTTGAGGTGTTGGACCAGGGAAGAGGTCGTTTCTTCTTTTTGATTGAGTTCTTATGTTCTTCAATGCGTGCACTTATTCTTCTGTTAGTTTGTCCAATGTATGTGGTAGGGCAGGCAGTGCAGGGGATTTCGTATACTCCTTGGTTTTCTAATTCGATTTTTTCTTTGGGGTTTTTTAGGATGGTGGATATTTTTCTGTTTGTGCAGAATGCTGTTTTGATGTTGTGTTTTTGGAGGATCTTGCTAATTTTGTCTGTAGTGCCTTTTATATATGGGAGGAGGGCTTTGCCGTTTTCTTGTTCTTTGTCTTGGATTTTGGTTGGGGTTTCTTTTTGGATTAGGTGGGTAATCTTCTTTCTTTGGAATCCATTGGCTGTAAGTACGTTGGTGAGAGTGTGTAGTTCGGTTTTGTGGTGTTGTTCATCGGCTAAGCATTTTGTTCTGGAGATGAGTGTCTTGGCTACGGAATTGATCTGTGCTGGGTGGTGGTGTGAGAGTGCATGTAGATAGCGGTTAGTATGTGTTTTCTTCTGGTAGATGGTGTGTCCTAGGAGCCATTGGATCTTTTGTATACCAAGACATCTAGGAAGGGAAGTTGATTGTTGGCTTCTGTTTCCATGGTGAATTGTATTTTGGGGTGTAGGCTGTTGAGGTATGTGAGGAAGTTGTTCAGTTTTTCTTTCCCGTGTGGCCAGATTATGAAGGTGTCATCTACGTATCTGAGCCAGAGTTTGGGTTTGTGGTCGTATTTTCTAGAGCTTGTGTTTCAAAGTGTTCCATGTAGAGGTTTGCGATAACAGGTGAGAGGGGTGATCCCATGGGTGCTCCTTCTATTTGTTTGTATTTTTGTCCATTGTAGGTGAAGTACGTATTGGATAGGCAGTGGTTGGTTAGATCTAGGATGTGCTTGGGGGTTGTATTTGTTTTGGATGGCTGTCAAGGCTTCTTTTATTGGCACTTGGGTGAAGAGGATATGACATCGAAGCTTACTAGTAGGTCGCTAGGTTGTAAGTTTTGTTTCTTTATGATCTCGATGAACTGGAATGAGTTTCTTACGTGTGAGTTGATGGATTCTGCATAGGGTTGTAGTTGTTTGGCAAGAAATTTGGCCAGGTTTTGTAGAGGTGAGCCTATGGAGCTGACTATTGGTCTGAGTGGGGTTCCTTCTTTGTGTATTTTGGGGAGACCATAAAGCTTGGGGTATCTGGATGATTTTTCTCTGGGTATGATTCCTTGCTGGATTTCTTCACTGATGGGGGAGGCTTTTATTTTGGATTTGGTAGTTTTTTCTAGGTAGGTGGTGGGGTCTGTCTTTAGGGGTTTGTATGTGGGGTCTTGGAGTAGGTTGGTTAACTTGGTTTGGTAGTCAGATGTGTTCATTACCACTGTCGCGTTGCCCTTGTCTGCTGGTAGGATTATTATGCTGGTGTCTTCTTTCAGGTTAAGTAGTGCAGTTTGTTCTTCTTTGGATAAGTTGCTTTTGGGTGGTTTGCTAGTGCAGAGGATGTTGGTGATTTCGAGTCTGATTTTGTTAGCATCATCAGGGTTGGTTTTGGTCAGGCTGGTTTCAACTCCGCATATGATGGTTTCTGTGGGGATGTGTTTGGGAGCGACAGCAAAGTTGAATCCTTTTGAAAGGATCTTGGTTTCAGCTTCAGTGAGGATCTTGTCTGAGATGTTGTGCACTGTTTGTTTCATGTGTGGCTGTGGGGGGGGGAGGAGTTGGTTTCTGGCGTTGTTGTAGTTTCCTGAGTTTGTTGGTGTGTGTGTCTGTCTTGAGGATGGTCTGTGTTTCGGCTCTCCAGACAGCGAGTTGTTTGGATTTGTCCCAAAGTAGAGGGTGAATCTTGTTGCTGAGTCTGAGGTGGAGTGTGAGGAGATCTTTGTTGATTTGGTCTAGGAGAAACCTTTTTGTGTGAAGTTCATTTCTAATTAGGGCCAGTTCTGTTCTTTTAAGGATGCGTTTGGTGGCTGCTGTGTTGGTGTGGAATTTCAATTGGAAGCTTGTGGGAATTAAATTTTGATCTCAAACCCCTAAAGACAGACCCCACCACCTACCTAGAAAAAACTACCAAATCCAAAATAAAAGCCTCCCCCATCAGTGAAGAAATCCAGCAAGGAATCATACCCAGAGAAAAATCATCCAGATGCCCCAAGCTTTATGGTCTCCCCAAAATACACAAAGAAGGAACCCCACTCAGACCAATAGTCAGCTCCATAGGCTCACCTCTACAAAACCTGGCCAAATTTCTTGCCAAACAACTACAACCCTATGCAGAATCCATCAACTCACACGTAAGAAACTCATTCCAGTTCATCGAGATCATAAAGAAACAAAACTTACAACCTAGCGACCTACTAGTAAGCTTCAATGTCATATCCCTCTTCACCCAAGTGCCAATAAAAGAAGCCTTGACAGCCATCCAAAACAAATACAACCCCCAAGCACATCCTAGATCTAACCAACCACTGCCTATCCAATACGTACTTCACCTACAATGGACAAAAATACAAACAAATAGAAGGAGCATCCATGGGATCACCCTCTCACCTGTTATCGCAAACCTCTACATGGAACACTTTGAAACACAAGCTCTAGAAAATACGACCACAAACCCAAACTCTGGCTCAGATACGTAGATGACACCTTCATAATCTGGCCACACGGGAAAGAAAAACTGAACAACTTCCTCACATACCTCAACAGCCTACACCCCAAAATACAATTCACCATGGAAACAGAAGCCAACAATCAACTTCCCTTCCTAGATGTCTTGGTATAAAAAGATCCAATGGCTCCCTAGGGCACACCATCTACCAGAAGAAAACACATACTAACCGCTATCTACATGCACTCTCACACCACCACCCAGCACAGATCAATTCCGTAGCCAAGACACTCATCTCCAGAACAAAATGCTTAGCCGATGAACAACACCAAAAACCGAACTACACACTCTCACCAACGTACTTACAGCCAATGGATTCCAAAGAAAGAAGATTACCCACCTAATCCAAAAAGAAACCCCAACCAAAATCCAAGACAGAGAACAAGAAAACGGCAAAGCCCTCCTCCCATATATAAAAGGCACTACAGACAAAATTAGCAAGATCCTCCAAAAACACAACATCAAAACAGCATTCTGCACAAACAGAAAAATATCCACCATCCTAAAAACCCCAAAGAAAAATCGAATTAGAAAACCAAGGAGTATACGAAATCCCTGCACTGCCTGCCCTACCACATACATTGGACAAACTAACAGAAGAATAAGTGCACGCATTGAAGAACATAAGAACTCAATCAAAAAGAAGAAACGACCTCTTCCCTGGTCCAACACCTCAAAGCCACAGGACATGAAATTGATTTTAAAAATACCAGAACTATCGCCAAAACCGAACACTTCAACAGCAGAATAATCAGAGAAGCCATAGAGATAGAAAAACGCCCACACAGCATGAACAAACGAGATGACACCTCCCGCCTTCCAGCCATTTGGAAACCCGCCCTCATGAACAGACGAGTACCTAACATGAAGAAGGACACCGGACCCACACCCATGAGAGCCACACAAGATGCCACCACCACACTTCCATGTTTTCAGAAAATGAGAAACGACCATGGAAGAATGTAGCTGCATCACTACCCACCAAGCAGAATTCAATTGATCACAACTCTCCAGCTCAAATCCCCCAGCAACTAAGACTAACCTGAGCACAACCAAGCCCCCACCTGAACAGAACACGCCCAACCAATCAGAACACGGCTAACCCCCAACCAATCAGAACACAGCCAAACCCCTACTAATGAGAACACACCCCACCCAATCAGAACACAGCCAAGCCCCCACCCAATCAAGTCCCACCCCACTGGCAGTTATCAGATATTATAAATATCAGAAAACATATATATATATATATATATATATATATATATATATATATATATATATATATATATATATATAATCTTTTTCTTTTTAAGATATGCTATCTATTATATTAATAATTTTAAAAGGTATACATTGAAGCTTAAATAAGAGTTTGAATGGATAAGATTAAAAGATATAAAGACTTGTGGACTTCAACATAGCTGGCTGGAGAATTCCGGGAGTTGAAGTCCACAAGTCTTAAAGGTGTCAAGTTTGGAGACCTCTGGCATAGAAACATAATGATTTGTCTGATGTGAGATAATTCTCCAACCCAGAAAACTGAAGCACTGAAACATGACTTTGACTCAGAGAAAAATCCTTCCCAATACCTGAGGTAATGTGATCGGCAATGTGAAAGGAAATGCTTAGATTTGGGCTTTGACATGTAAGGGGACACCTCATCTGAAAACCCCCTGAATGCAATTCTTCATCTTGATTGAAGGCTGCCTCAAATCTGTCTGGGAAAAAGGAGACTCAAAATTTAGGTAATAACAAATATGGGTTAGTTCTTCAGTTGTTGTTACCTTATTGTAATTCTTCAATAAGAAGGACCTTGGCTAGGATAGCTAACTGGGGTTTATCCCTTTTGTGCACAGGGTTTGTACTCATGTCCCACGTGCTCCAGGAAAAGATTCCTGACTTACACTTTTTCAGGGACACGTTCACATGACCTCATAACACTATAGTTCTAGAAACTGAGCAGTTTTGCTCGTATTTCAAGTGTATTGCTCGTATTTCAGAGATGGTTGGTGCTAACATATTTTCTTTGGTGTTCCTTGTTTTTCTGCTTAGTCTCTTCCTCAGTCCAAATGTGTGGAAAATTGTTTTCCTGGATTTGTGAAGCAAAAGCGGGAAGGAGAGCCAGTTTGCTGCTATGACTGTGTTCCATGTCCAGAGGGGACCATCTCCACTCAGGAAGGTGGGTGACCCAAAAGAAGGGAAAGGCCTCACAGAAGTGGATTTTCATGGAAGTGAAAACTTATTCTGCTGTGTCCCCTGCTTTGTGGAACATCCTCCCTTAGGTGAAAATGGCCCCTACCCTGTTAGCCTTTCATAAGGCCTTAAAAACTGAATATGTTCAGATGCCTGGGGTGTTGAATGTGTTAAGGGGCCAATTTCCTGGCAATATTGCCAATTGTCCAAGCATTTTGCTCTTATATACATTTAATCTGGGTGTTTTAAAACATTTGCAGGTTTTTAATTGTAATATTTTTTGAATATTGTATGAAATAGGCAGTAATAGAACATAAATAAATGAGCAAACAACAAACAAAGAAATAAATTGCAAGTTAAAAGACAGTTTGAATTGCAATTGTTTTCTTATTTATCACTAGTACTGATGATGTTACCAGGTTTGGGTAATGAAAAGTCTGCAAGAAAACAACCAAGCTCAGAGGTAGCACCAAGGATCCTTTTTTATTTTCATAGTGCACAATTTTATTTATTGATTTGATTTGTCAATTGCTTACTAGATAAATAGGAATAAGTATAAACGTGAGTAAGTACAAATAGCAGGTATGAATAAATGAGGACAATAGGACAGGGACAGTAGGCACGATGGTGCACTTATGCACGCCCCTTACAGACCTCCTAGGAATGAGGCAATAGTGAATAGTCTAAGGTTAAAGGAGTGGGGGTTAGAGGATGTAACAACAGAGTCAGGTAGTGCATTCCAGGTTTTGACCACTCTGTTGCTGAAGTCCTACTTTCTGCAATCAAGTTTGGAGCAGTTTATATTGAGTTTGTATCTGTTGTGTACTCTTGTAATGTTGCAGTTGAAGCTGAAGTAGTCATTGACTGGTAGGACATTGTAGCAGATAATTTTGTGTACTACGCTTAAGTCCAACTGTAGGCGGTGTAGTTCTAGGTTGTCTGAGCCCAAAATTTCAAGCCTGGTGATGTAAGGTATTCTGTTGTGAGCAGAGGAGTGTAGTACTCTTCTCATGAAATACTTTTGGACTCATTCAATTGTATTAATGTCCGATATACAGTACAAATTCCAGACAGGTGAACTGTATTCAAGTATTGGTCTAGCAAAGGTTTTGTATGCCCTAATTAGCAATTCAATATTACCGGAGGAGAAGCTTCATAAGATTAGATTTACAACTTGTAATGCCTTTTTTGGCAATGCTATTACAATGAGCTCTGGTGCTTAGGTCATTTATGAGTACTCCAAGGTCCCTGACAGAGTGACGGTTGTCAGCGAAGTCATATCTGCCTAGCTTCTATTTAGTGTACTGATTATTTTTTATCAATGTGTAGGACAGAGCATTTGTTGGATGAGATTTGGAGTTGCCAATTGTTTGACCTTTGGGACACATAATCAAGGTCGCTTTGAAGGACAATAGCATTGTCGATGGTGTTGAATAGTTTTATGTCATCTGCGATGAGGATGCAGTTGCTTATAAGGTGATTGCAAAGGTCATTTATGTAGAGTATAAAGAGTGTGGCACCTAAAATACTATCTTGGAGAACACCACTGTACTTGAGCAGGGTTTGATATGGCGCTCCCTATTTTTACTATTTGTTGCCTGTTTGACAGGAACACAGGAATCCATTTATGAGGGGAACCGGAAATGATGTAAGAGTTTAGTTTTAACAGTAGTTTGCCATGTACCACTGAATCAAAGGCTTTTCATCTATGTAATCTATGTAAATTGCAGCTATTACTTTACTTTGGTCAAGTAGAGTAGTCCATATGTTTTTACAGTGCAGGAGTTGTAGATTGCAGGACATTTTTTCCTGAAAACAAATTGTTTTTGGGAGAGTAGATTGTTTCACTCTAAGTGGAGGGTAATGGATTAGTTAATGATTTATTCCATGATTTTGCATGTGATGCAACACAGTAAGGTTGGTCTGTAGTTTTCAACCCTCAGGTTGGGGTCACCTTTTTTGAAGATAGGGATGACCATTGCTAAGGACCATAGGTTCAGTAAGGAGCTGGTTCTGAATAATATCTCATATATTATGCTTAGGGGTTCTGCTATGGCAGTGGAGAAGTATGCACATAATCCATTGGGGCCAATAGAAGTATGCACATTATCCATTGGGGCCAATAGATAGGGATGGTTTTAGGTGACATAGTGCCTTTTCTACATTATCTTTTGTAAAGTCAAAATGCAGTAGATCATTACAGTTAGTTGTGGTATGACTAGGAAATGTGGGATATGAGCCATTGCTGTTTGCAAAGATTGCTGTTTATTTTCTTTATTTGTTCTGGTCTCTGGTCTATGACTATAATAAAAAGATTCTGAATTTATTATCTAAATGGAGGAATAGTAAAAAGACTTTGAAGGAGGGGCTGGATAGAGATGCGAAGGTGTGGGAAGATGGGGCAAGCTTTACTACAGCCAGATGAAATATCTCACCTGCTTTTTAATTTGAATCTGTCCTCCCACATTTATTTTTCTAGAAACATCGGGGTTCTTTGAAACTTGAATGATCATAGGTTCACTTTCTGGAATGATTATTGCAATGTGTTCTATGTGAGAGTCTATTTGAAGATCACTGAAAAAGTATTGCTAGTTCATTATGAGGGGTATATACTTGTGGATACACCTCATTCAGTGGTGGGATTCAAAAATTTTTACTACTGGTTCTGTGAGCATGGCTTGGTGGGCGTGGCAGGGGAAGGATATAATCTCCAGTCAGAGGTGGTATTTGCTGGTTCTCCGAACTACTCAAAATGTCCACTATTTGTTCTCCAGAACTGGTCAGAATCTGCTGAATACCACCTCCGACCTCATTATACACATATTGCCACTGCTGCCAATAGCCAAATCTGATTGATTTGCAGGACTAGATTTCTCTGCCAGCCAATTAGATTTCAAAAGACAAACTTCACTCTAAATCCTGTATATTAAGAAATGCCATCTGGCAGGATCTAGGAAATATGCCTCAAAAGATTAACTGATTCATTATTTTCCTCTAATGTAGATTCCTATGAAAGCTCTGCATATTACAGAGGAAATCACTCAGGTCCTAGGACTTCCTCCATTTTGATAGAATTTAGTATTCTAGATAGATGAAAGATGATAGATAGATAGATAGATAGATAGATAGATAGATAGATAGATAGATAGAGGTAGATAGGTGTGTGTGTGTGACAAAGACAGAGATTCATTTTGTTGTTGTTTAGTTTTTAACAAATGCTTCTTTGAAACTGCTCCTATTAACAGCTGTAGTCCCAAAGGGCTGCAAAGGGCAGAATGTTAAAATATGTTGTATTTTGGTTTTATCAGATACAGAAAAATGCACCACATGTCCAGATGATAAACACCCAAACAAGGACCGAATTCAATGTATTCCCAAAGTTATAAACCTCCTATCTTATGAAGAACATCTAGGCTTCATCTTCATCTCATTTGCATTACTCTTGTTCCTCATCACAGGCCTTGTTTTACTCATATTCATTAAATACCTAGAAACTCCCATTGTCAAAGCCAACAACCGGGACCTCTCCTACATTCTCCTGGTCTCTTTGCTGCTTTGCTTCTTGTCTCCTTTTCTCTTCATTGGTCAACCAAGGAAAGTCACCTGCCTTCTCCGACAAGTAGTTTTCAGCATCATCTTCTCAGTTGCCATTTCTTGTCTCTTGGCCAAAACAATCATGGTGGTGCTGGCTTTTCTGGCCACAAAACCAGGCAACCAAGTGAGGAGGTGGCTAGGGAAGAGCTTGGCCAATTCCATCATCCTTTCTGGTTCTGCTGTTCAAATTATCATCTGCTCCATCTGGCTGGGAGTTTCTCCCCCATTCCCTGACTCTGACTTCCATTCCCAGCCTGGAATGATTATCTTGCAATGCAACGAAGGCTCTGTTGTTATGTTCTACATTACCCTCAGCTACCTGGGCTTCCTGGCTACCATCTGCTTCACAGTAGCTTTCCTGGCCAGGAAACTCCCCGGGGCCTTCAATGAAGCCAAGCTGATCACCTTCAGCATGCTGGTCTTCTGCAGTGTCTGGGTGACTTTTGTGCCCACCTACCTGAGCACCAAAGGGAAATACATGGTGGCTGTGCAGGTCTTCTCCATCTTGGCCTCCAGTGCTGGGCTGCTGGGTTGCATCTTCATCCCCAAGTGCTACATCATCATTCTGAGGCCAGACCTGAATACAAAGGAGCAGCTTACAACCAGAAGAAATATATAAATGCGAGACAGTTATCTACATCATCATTAACAATAACAACAAAATACTAAAACAATGCAATCTCGTTTCCCCAACCTTTCTGAGTCTTAAGTTAATCGTGATCCAAAATCAGATGCAAAAGACAGTTACTCACCATTATTTAATTTTAAAGAATGTTGAAAAGGTGGGATTTAGATAGCTTCTTCTAAGGTTAAGAATTACAATACACACACACATACACACACATATATATACACACAATATATATGTATGTATGTATGTATGTATGTATGTATGTATGTATGTCCTGAAAGGAGTAAGTCCACTGGTCCTATTCAAGGTAGGGCTCTAAAGTTAAATTTAATTGCAATTTGAAATCAACTGGGAGTCTGTGTAGCTTATAGAAAAGAGATATAATATGATTAAACATAGGTGCTCTCAACACAGTGTTTGAAATTGCATTCTGGCCCATTTGTAAATTTTTGGTGGTTTTTGTTTTTATCAGTTCTCTATTTCTCCTCCTTTTTGTTAGGTCTCATTCCTTTTAATCCTAACAGTATGTGGAAAGATTTTTTTCATTTCAGAACCAAAACTGTACCGCAAAGGTACCACAAGTACTTTTTTTGTACTTCGGGTAATTGCTTGTATTTTACTATCTAATAACCAAGAAAATTGGAAAGATAAGAAGAAGTTGGAAGGCCCTATAACAATCCTATCAAGGAACCCATGATGATGGCTGTACTGAACCCAGGATTGCTGAACTGAGCTATAAGCAGTGGTGGTATTCAAAACTTTTACTACCGGTTCTGTGGGCGTGGCTTGGTGGGTGTAACCATGTGACTGGGTAAGCGTGGCTTTTATTTTTTGAAGCCCCCATCTGTTTTTGGGAGCTTCTTGGCCACAGAGGAGTCTCGGGGGGGGTCATTTTTGCTCCCCTAAGGCTCCTCTGAGTCTCAGGAAGACAAGGAGCAGAGCATGGGAGGGGCATGCAGCACCCCTCCAAGCTCTGTTTTGGGAGCTTCCTAGCCTCAGAGAAGCCTGTGGGGGCCATTTTTGCTCCTCCAAGGCTCCTCTGGGGCTTTGGAAGGCAAAAAATACAGGGGGGGCTGAGCTCCTCCTTCCATTTTTTGCCTTCCTGGGCCTCAGCAAGGGGAATCCCAGCACAGCTGATCTTATCTACAGCTGATTATCATGAGGGGAAAATAAAGAAATACCTTAAGCAAATGTCAGGCAGGTGGGCGGGGTGAACGAGTATCAGGCAGGAGGGTGACTGGGTGGGGGGCATGGCCAGCCAGAACTTACTACTGGTTTGGCGACCCATACCAAATTCTTGCTACCGGTTCACTCGATCTGTTGGGAACTGGCTGAGTACCACCACTGGCTATAAGCAATATTTGTGTTTTCTCTCTTAATTCATACCATGGACAGTTAGAGCATTGCAGAAGAAAGAGGCAGACTGTGTGCCTATTAATGGGAAATTTAGTTTATATCCCTCCTTTCACACTGATGTACTTTCCATGGATTTTATGGTGAATCCTCCATTTGGTGTTTTTTTTTTGTCCCTTGAACCCATCTGTTTGCCCTCCATAGTCCTCCCAGTTAGATCTTTCTGCTTATGTAGCTCTATGATCTTAATAAAGATTGATTGATTAATTGAACGATTGTATATTTTGGCCTGTAATGTAAAGTTGATTGGGGTGAATAAAAGTCATTGATTTAAAATCATTCCTCAAATTACAAAGAATTCAGGTATTCCTAAGAAAGGTGAACATAGAGGGACACTTCCAAACTGGCAACGTGAAGAGAGATTTCCTCTGGCAAAGATGTAATCTGGGGTGGGGTTCTACCAGTTCTGTCCACCACTGTAGAACCGGTTCTGTGTCTGCTGCTGTTGCGGCCCACCTGCCCGCCCAGGCTCTTACCTGACCTTTATTTCCTGCTTTTTCAACTGCAGCTGCTTTGTGCGACACAGCTGCAGTTGAAAAAGCAGAAAAAGGGGCTTTCCCAACCACTGTACACTTGCACGCAGTGCTGCTCAGCTGTCTGGGCAGCTCAGCAGGTTGTAAATTGCACTTGTGCGACTCACACATGTCCTCACGACGCTAATAGACAGAACCAGTAGTTATACCAGTCGGATCCCATCCTTGGATGTAACCTTGCCCACTCTACCATGTCCTCCTATGTCTTCCAACTTCACCCTTCAAGATCTTTTTCATATTCCTCCCATTATGGAAGAAATTGGTTACCTTGAAAAGTAAGAATAACTGTTATTATTATTACCTTTATTGTCAGAGTACCACATGTGTACAATGAGATTGGCAAACAGTCAAGTTTAGATGTATCTATTTTAAGAAGCACATTGTTCAAAATGTTCTGAGTGAACCCAGTACCATTTTCTGTGGTGTCACCTACCATTGTGAGTGGAAATGGTCCCCTCTGGACAAGGAATGCATTTGTAGCAGCAAACTGGCTCTCCTTCCTGAGCCCGCTTGAAGAATTCAGGATGACAGTTTTCCACACATTTGGACTGAGGCAGAAACTAGTAATACCAAACAAAATACCCACCATGCATGAAAAATGCATACAGATATGAACATTATCCAAGTAGTCTCTGGGCTTTACTTAGGCAAATATAAAACCTCTAACTAGTTTCAAACAGCTCTAAGAAAAGCAATTACTGGCAGTTTCTCCATTTTATCCCTCCTTTTGCTTATTCTGATTGCAAAAAAGGAATTGTCTATTTAATAAAGTCTGGAGTTATGGAATTTAAAAAAAGATTTAAGTGCTGACAACCAATGGGTTCCTTCTCACGGCCATATTGCCATGCATTTCTGCATTCTTCATTTATCTATTATTTTAAAGTACGATGACCTATTCATATTTTATTTTAGAATAATATTTAATCTGAAGGATTTAATTATTTATTCTATCAGTTTTGCTAAAATAAAATAAAACTCTGAAGAAAGAAACATCTAAGAGATTCAATGATTTATTTATTTTTTTGCTACATAACAAATTTAAAGCCTTTGGAACTAGCCCCAAATAGTTTCCCAGTTAAGATAAAAAAGAAGAAATTAGGGATATCAACTTTAAAGGACATGTTCTTTGTTTTTTTCATATATTTATTTGTTGAATTCATTATGACAGATGCTGGTGATATAATAATAAAAAACGTATTCCCTAGTTTGTACAATTGTACTGAGATCAGATGCCAAAGGTCAAATCAAAGTATCACTTCCTTTCAAATTGTCCTTCGTTATTTCAGCTATCAGAAAGGGGTTGTTCTTTGCATCAAAGTTATGTTGGACATTTTTCTGGGTCAGGGCATCATTTCACATCACACCAGTAATTCTGATTTCCATGTGAACGTCATCTGATTCAGTTCAAACCTGAACTCGGGCTCTGATCAGAAAAATTGCCTTCTAAATTGCCATTTGAGGACAAATGAATTTGAGGCCATCAGCACCACGAACCGCAGCATTTGATGGCTTCTCTCCAATTTTATGGTGGCACAAGCTTGCAGAGGAGAACCAAAAGGGCCATGAGCTGTGTTCTAAAGCAGGGGTCGCCAACCTTTTGGACCTCAGGAACCAACAAACTCATAATTTTAAATCCCGCGGACCACTAATATGAATCCAGCATGTCGCTTGCTGAAGTGCCTAGACTCCCACTGACAGGATGGGGTCCTTCAGGCACTTAGCTTGGCTGCCTGTTTCTGCAGAAAACAAAACACCAGGATCTGTCTCCTCTCTCTCTCTTTCTCTCTCTCATCTCTCTCTCTCTTTCCTTCCCCCTCTCTTTCTCCCTTTCTCCTTCTTTCTCTCTCTCTCTATTTCTCCCTTTCCCTCCCTCTCCACTTTCAATTCTCAGTCTCTCTTTCTCTTTCTCCCTTTCTCCCGCTTTCGCTCTCTCCCATCCCCTCCTCTTTCTCCCTTTCTCTTTCTCTCTCTTTCTCTTTCCCTCCCTCCCAGAGGTGGTATTCAGCAGGTTCTGACCAGTTCTGGAGATCCTGTAGTGGAAATTTTGAATAGTTCGGGGAACCGGCAAATACCACCTCTGACTGGAGATTTTGTATTATCCTTCCCCTGCCACACCCACCAAACCACACCCACAGAACCGGTAGTAAAAAAATTGAATCCCACGACTGATCCCTCCCCGCTTTCAATTCTCAGTGAAGGTCATCAAGCATGGGGATTAGACTTAGCTCACTTGATCTGAATAGAATAAAATAACAGAGTTGGAAGGGACCTTGGAGGTCTTCTAGTCCAACCCACTGCCTAGACAAATGGTTATCCAACATCTTTTTAAAAACTTCCAGTGTTGAAGCATTCACAACTTCTGGAGGCAACTGTCAGGAAATTTGTCCTTAGTTCTAGGTTGCTTCTCTCCTTGATGAGTTTCCACCTGTTGCTTCTTGCTCTGGCCTCAGGTGCTTTGGAGAATAACTTGACTCCCTCTTCTTTTTGGCAGCCCGAGATACTGGAACACTGCTATCCTGTCACCTCTACTTTTCATTAAAATAGGCATGCCCAATTCCTGCCACTATTTTTCATATATTTTAGCCTCCAGTCCTCTAATAATCTTTGTTGCTCTTCTCTTCACTCTTTCTAGAATCTCAACATATTTTTTTACACTGTGACGACCAAAACTGGATGCAGTATTTCAAGTGTGGCCTTACCAAGGCTTTATAAAATGGTATTAACACTTCACGTGATTTTGATTCTATTCCTTTGTGTCCTAAGCCTTTGGAAAATAGAGAAAAGACACCAATAGTTCTCCCAGCTTGTTCATCAGTTTTAGCTGTGACAGAACACCTTGATCAATAAGAAATCTCTGTCTTTCCAAGCTCCCTATTTGTTCTTCAATGGGATTCTCCTCAGGGAAAATCATGGAGCTCATGATATTCAAATCTGCTGCTACGTCTCTGTTTTCATCCAAATACAGTTTCAGATGGGAAAGATTGCAAAATTCATTCTTCTCTAGAAAGGGCTGGAACTAGAAATGGAAACGGGTCTTTTTTTATCCAAATGTGCTTCATTAATTGAACAATTGGGAAAGTCTGTAGGTTGCAGGAAGCATCATTCCAAGGTACTTGCAGGCTGGAGGGGTGCAACCAGGGGTGGGATTCTACCAGTTCCCACCTATTTGCTAGAACCGGTTGTTAACATTCTAAGCAGTTCGGGAAACCAGTTGTTAGAATAAATTACTGGCCTAATCCTGTAAGGAAGGCAGGAAGGAAACATTCTGCTGTTGCTTACAGAAACTGCTTCTCTATTGACCCTTATTACATTCTTGGCAGGACTAGACTTCCTGTCTCAGGAACCTCTCTGTTTTTTCCCCCCTCCTTTGGTGGTACTTTGCTTGTGTGGAGTGACCATTCAAAGTTACAATGGCACTGAAAAAAGTGACTTATGACCATTTTTCACACTTACAACTGTTGCAGCATCCCCACAGTCATGAGAGGCCAGGTGAGGAGATGCATGCCTTGATGTGAGTGATATTGAGTTGGTCACGCCCAGCCAATAACATGACCACCAAGCCATGTCCACCCAGTCACATGATCACCAAGTCACGCCCACCACCTAAGCCACGGCCACAGAACTAGTTGTTAAAATTTTTGAATCCCACCCCTGGGTAAAACTTGTGCAGTGTAAGCTGAAAAACAGGATTCATAGATTGTGAGACGGCTGGATGTCTCTTAGTATGTGATGTGATGGAAGAAAGTTAAATTTTATGATCACAAATGTGTGTGGTTGGAAAACAGAATGCCTGCCATGGTTACGTGTTCATTGTGCTCCAGAAGTTCCCATCTTTACTCATCTCCTTGGATCTGGATAAATGTGCAGCTTTTAATGCCTGGGCCACACTCCAGAACATGCAATAAATGATGTGGTTGTCTATAAACAGGGTCCTTTCGATCTCCTCCTTGTGGAGAGTCTCCAGGTCTTTTTCTCTGGACATTTTGACCAGCCTTTCTGCAACAAGCCCTGCTTAAAATGTAAACAAGGACAAGCTTCCAATCATTGTCATGGAGACAAACATATAATGTGGTTGGAGCTTGGCTCCCATCATTAACATATTGCCTGTTTTTATACAGATGCTCAAACACACTCTATCACAGTGGTGGCTAACCTTTTTGGGTTCCTGTGCCAAAAATTGTGTGTGTGCTGGTGGTTGTGTGCTCAGGTGCCAGCACCCAGAAGGCAATGTGCGCCCCCCCGCCCCCTGTGCATGCATGTGCAATCCCCCCATCCCCCCCTTATCTGCACTGTGCCTCACAGCTGATTTTTGGCTGATTTGAGGCCTTTTTTGGTCTCCCAAAGGCCTGAAATAAGCCTCTGCAGGACGAATAGGCCCATTTCGTCACTTCCGGAATTAACAGAAGGTGATGAAACAGGCCTATTTGGCCTGCAGAGGCTTTTTTCAAGCCTCTGGGAGGCCGAAAAAGGCCTCAAACCAGGCCTCACAGCTGATTTTTGGCTGGTTTGAATCCTTTTTCAGGCTTCCAGAGATTTGAAAAAAGCCTCTTCATGTTGAATAGGCCTATTTCATCACTTCTGGTATTAACAGGAAGTGATGAAACGGGCCTATTCATCCTGCAGAGTCTTTCTTCAAGCCTCTGGAAGGCCGAAAAAGGCCTCAAACCAGCCAAAAATCAGCTGTGAGGCACACGCATGCGCAGCGAGGTAAGTGCCTGTGGCTCGCGTGCTGGCACCAATGGCTCAGCGTGCCACCTATGGCACATGTGCCATAGGTTCACCATCACGGCTCTATCACATGCAGATAGACAGTTAACTGCTGTCAATGGGAATAATTACTCAAATTAATTCTTAAAATGAATTCTTAAAATATGATAGAGTCTCCAAATTTCTCTAAGTGGTTTTCTTGGAGTTCTCTTTAGAAAGATTTATTGAGAAGAAAGGGAAGGGAGTTACAAGAATTCCAGTCATGGAGCCATTTCTTACTGAGAAACATATACATCTAATTTTCTTTGACTATTGCATACAGTCTAGGTGGACATAATATCTTCTTTCAGATACAATTCTTCCAATATCATAATGGTGTTCTGCCTCATGTTTTTACATCTATTCTGGCAGTAAGTTTTTCCTTTGTATTCAGGTCCGGCCTTACAATAATAATGTAGCACTTGGGGATGAAGATGCAACCCAGCAGCCCAGCACTGGAGGCCAAGATGGAGAAGACCTGCACAGCCACCATATATTTCCCTTTGGTGCTCAGGTAGGTGGGCACAAAACTCACCCAGACACTGCAGAAGACCAGCATGCTGAAGGTGATTAGCTTGGCTTCATTGAAGGCCCCAGGGAGTTTCCTGGCCAGGAAAGCCACTGTGAAGCAGATGGCAGCCAGGAAGCCCATGTAGCTGAGAGTGATGTAGAACATGACAACATAGCCTTCGTTGCATTGCAGATTGATTATTCCAGGCTGGGAGTAAAGGTCAGAGTCAGGGAATGGGGGAGAAACTCCCAGCCAAATGGAGCAGATGATAATTTGGATAACAGAACAAGAAAGGACGATGGAGTTGGCCAAGCTCTTCCCCAACCATCTCTTCACTCGGTTTCCTGGTTTTGTGGCTAGGAAAGCCAGCACCACTGTGATTGTTTTGGCCAAGAGAGAAGAAATGGCAACTGAGAAGACAATGCTGAAAACCATTTGTCGTAGAAGGCAGGTGACTTTCCTTGGCTGACCAATGAAGAGAAAAGAAGACAAGAAGCAAAGCTGGAGGGAGACCAGGAGGATGTAAGAGAGATCCTGGTTGTTAGCTTTGACAATGGGAGTTTCTCTGTATTTAAGGAATACTATTAAAACAAAGTCCGTGATTAGGAACAAGAGTAAGGCAAAAGAGACCAGGATGATGCCCAGATGTTCTTCATAAGACAAGAAGGACAGAACTTTGGGGATACATTGGACTCGGTCCACATTTGGATGTTTATTGTCTGGACATTTGGTACATTTTTCCATATCTGAAGTAAAAAAAAAAAATCTTTAATATTGTATTCTTTCATCCAGTGGTGGGATTTAGCATTTTTTACTACTGGTTCTGTGGACATGGCTTGGTGGGTGTGGTGTCGCTTGGTGGGCGTGGCTTGGTGGGCATGGCAGGGGAAAGATATTGCAAAATCCCCATTCTCTCCCCACCCCACTAACCTGATTTCCAACTGTGTTCTCCTATGCAGGGCAACCAAAGAAAACCCAGCCAATCAGCTGGGACTCAGGAGGCAGAGAATAGATGGGGGCGGGGCCAGTCAGAGGTGGTATTTGCCGGTTCTCCAAACTACTCAAAATTTCCACTACCGGTGCTCCAGAACTGGTCAGAACCAGGGGTGGGATTCAAATTTTTTTAACAACCAGTTCTGTGGGCGTGGCTTAGTTGCGGTGGTGGTATTCAGCAGGTTCTGACCAGTTCTGGAGAACTGGTAGCGGAAATTTTGAGTAGTTCAGAGAACCAGCAAATACCACCTCTGACCAGAAATTTTACAGCATCCTTCCCCTGCCACACCCATCATGCCATGCCCACAGAACCAGTAATAAAAAAAATTGAATCCCACCCCTGCTTAGTTGGTGGGTGTGGCTTGGTGGACATGTGGCTGGGTGGACATGGCTTGGTGGTCATGTTATTGGCTGGGTGTGGGCAACTCAATATCACTCACATCGAGGCACGCATCTCCTCACCTGGCCTCTCATGACTGTGGGAATGCTGCAACAGTTGTAAGTGTGAAAAATGGTCATAAGTCACTTTTTTCAGTGCCATTGTAACTTTGAATGGTCACTCCACACGAACAAAGTACCAGCAAAGGAGGGGACACAAAAACTCCAGAGAAGTTCTTGAGACAGGAAGTCTAGTCCTGCCAAGAATGTAATAAGGATTAACGGAGAGACAGTTTCTGTAAGCAACACCATAATGTTTCCTTCCTGCCTTCCTTACAGGATTTGGCCAGTAATTTCTTCTAACAACCGGTTCTCCAAACTGCTTAGAATGTTAGCAAACTGCTTAGAATGTTAGCACCTAGTCTAGCAAATAGGTGCGAACTGGTAGAATCCCACCCCTGGTCAGAACCTGCTGAATACACACCTCTGCTTTTGTCTCAAGAAATATCTTCTTGGGACAACAACTAATGCCAGGGGAACTTTTAAGATGCATTTCATAAAATATCCACAGAAAGAAGGTAAGAAGAATAACATTTTCTAAAAAAATAGTTGTATTTCTAATAATCTGTGACATTGTGGAAGTCCTAAAATGGTCATGATTTCCTGAATAATAACCAAAATATTCATAAGAATCTACAAAAGTAGAAGTAAATTATGAAGCAGGAAAACTTTCTAAGTCCCATCAGATGCCACTTCTTAATATACTGGACTCACAGGAGACCTATGTTGTGAAATCCAGTTGGCTGGCAGAGAAAATAAGACCTGCAAATAATCTGGAATGGGTACTGGGATCAGTCATAGTATGGGTAGAATGAGGTGCACCCATAATTATCCACACCACCTCTTTGTGGACCAGTGACTTCTTCCCAGTAATTCTCATGTTGAATGCATCACGTTAAATCTGGAGTATATCTAGGACAATTCCTCAAGTTTAAAAAAACCTAGAGGGGTAGACGTGGAAGAACCCACCCAAACTAAAAAGCAGGATATTTTCTCTGGCAGTAGTAAATCTTGCAGTCTATAGAGATTCTCAGTCATCCAGGTCATAGTTGTCCCAAAGATGTCATGCCCCTGTTGGAGTCTGACTCTGAGGGAGAGGAGGAACAGCTGACAGGGAGTGGAAGTGTGGCTCCAGAGGTTGTGGAGGAGGCTGGAGAAGGGCACAGGCAGACTGGACAGTCAGAGGAAGACCCAGGCCGATCCCCTCTCCATCCTAGGGCATGCAGGGAGGAGAGGATAAGGGAGAAATATGAATGGCATGGTCTGTGGGGGAGGAAAGGGCCTTGATTCTCTTCATGGGCTACAGCTGTGAGGACTGTTTAAAAGGACAGACTGCGCATGAGCCAGTGCTGGAAACAAAGCGTGAAAATATTTCTAGTCTGTCTGTTCTTATCTGAGTTTGGCGTCCTTCCCAGTGTGTACTCCGATATCTGTGGGTGTCTTCAAGCCCTTCAAGACCCCTGGTTCCCTTAATTGCTTCAGTGTGATTTGTGTTGTTTTTTCTATTTATAATTTAGAGGTATTTTTAGTTTAAATGGCATTTCCTCCTTTTTGCTACTGTTTGTGGGGGAGGTTTTTTTGTCTCCAGTAAAGGATATTTGGAGCTTTGAAGCCAAGTTGAAGGAATTCACCTGTTTTTATTACTTTGTTGATTTTGTATCCCACCCTGGGTCATCACAAAAGGTGTTTTTTCAAGAGGCACCTGGACTTTCTGGTTTTTCATTGAAGACGTTTGAAATGAAATGTCTTCAAAGAAAAAACAGAAAGTCCAGTTGCCTCTTGAAAAAGCACCTTTAGTAAAGCTTGCCTAATCTGCCACACCTTTCAATACAGGCTCTCCCTCATTATCTTTAGACAAGGTATTGTATAGTTTGAAAATAAACAAGCAAACAGCTAAGATTCTGTCTTTTAACATGCACATTCATGAAAATGCTCTGGATGAATCCACGTTGACCCAGCCTGCCCTTTTTCTTAGTGTCACCCACCTTCCTGAGTGGAGATGGTCCCTTCTGGACAAGGAATGCAGTCGTAGCAGCAAACTGGCTTTCCTTGTTGAGCCCTCTTGACAAATCCAGGATGACAACTTTCCGCACATTTAGACTGAGGCAGAGACTAGGCAGAAAAAGAAAGAAGGCCATGAAAATGTGCTAGGACTCACCATACATTAGGAAAATGTTTGTTTGTTTATTTGTATCAGAAGCATCACAATTAAAATAACACCTACTATGTGACATAAAATTTTAAGTACAAGATAAAAAATTTGTGCAAGATAAACAGATCTTGCCCAGAAACTAGCAACATTAATGGCATTCTGTTGCAATGCCATGAGATTCTCAAATGTGTGCACTGCTTAGGACACAAAGGACAAGTATATACACTGTACTGTTGTCTGCATGTCACCACAATTACAAATGGCAGAAGTCACAGGATAGCCCCATTTGTTTGGAGTATCTCTGGATCTAGTTATACCTATGCATAATCTATTCAATGACTTCCATACTTCCCAGATTTTGACAGCACACCCATGTGCCAGATCCTCCATTGTTTCCATTCAGTGTTGATTTTTTGTAGCTTTCCATAGGTCCTCTCTGCTTTTAAATTCTTTGAAGACTTCTGTCAACCTAAGGAAGCGTTTCCTAAATTTAATCTCTGATGGTTAAGTGTAGGCCATAGAGAGCATATCGTCTAGCTACGGATTATTTAAGCCTCTCTCCGTATGCTAGCACTATCACTATCACTATGACTTATATTCCACTTCATAGAGCTTTACAGCCTTCTCTAAGCAGTTTACAGAGTCAGCATATTGCCCCCAACAATCTGGGTCCTAATTTTACCCACTTCAGAAAGATGGAAGGCTGAGTCAACCTTGAGCCTGGTGAGATTCAAACTGCCAAATTGCAGGCAGCCGGCAGTCAGCAGAAATAGCCTGCAGTACTATGTTCTAACCACTGAGACACCAGAGCTGCTTCTTCTCAGAGAACAGCAGGTGGGGCAATGCTGGCTAAAGGCAGATCTCATCTAGAGGCTTAAGGCATCCAATCATAATTCTGCTAGCCTCATTCAGAGCAACATCTACTTTCCCAGCATGTGCCAATTTTTATGCATTCACCTGCTGAGTAGCAAAGAGCCAGAGATGTTGTCTTAAGGACTCTTGGTTTGGCATTCCAGGTAGAGCTCATCAATTTCCCATGGATGTTATTATATCCACAACCTCTAGTTTTGGAACAGTGCTGCTTATGTGTTAGAACCCTATCTAGATGTCTGTGGAGATTCTTGATCATCCAAGTCATGGTTATCCCAAAGGTGCTTTTTCAAGAGACTTTCCAAATCCAGTAGCTTCTTGAAAAAGCACCTTTGGGATGGCGCTATCTAGAGTGATTCCTAAATATTTAGGGCTGTAGCAGTGCTCCAGTAACATTCTGTTCCATATAATATGCAGCTTCCAACAGTCTGCTTATTGCAAGGAGTTTTTGCTGGATTTGGCCTTAACTTATTATCACAATAGTATTAATCCAGCTCTAGCAGGACTTCAGTTAAATGTTGTTCAATTTCGTCAAATGTTTTTCTCTGTACTAACAACTACATGTATGATGATGCTTATTGGCCTCTTTATCTAGTTTTAAAACTGATTTATATTCCTTGTAAACAGCTGGTCATTTGCATTCTTTTAGAGAGTCGTTCAGGCCACTTGGAGGTTTACATATGTCCTCAGAGTCACCTGAGTAGTGCAAATGGGGTGGACCTTTCTTGGAACTGCTGGAAGGAATATGTTGTAGACTGGAGATAGATGATGTCATATCCCTCCTCCGCTGTGATTCAGAGGACACAGATAAACCTCCAATTGGCCTCAATGACTCTAAAGCAAGGAATGCAAATGCAAGGAATATGCAAGGAATATAAATCCTTCCATTCCCCACTATCTAGTCAGAGCTGAAGAAACTTCTTGGATAAGAAGCAAAACATCTTCAGAGAAAGTTCAGTTGCTTCTTGAAAAAGAACCTTTGGATTTATACACTGAAGTAGCCATACAGTTGCTCAGCTTTACAGTTATTACTTCTTTGTTATTTATTTCTGTGGTTGTTGTGGATCAAACCTGGATATCAGGCTTCACAAAGACTGCACTTTCCGTTCTGTCAGTAGGACCTATCTGCTACAAGCCACATGCTCTGTATAATTCTGATAGTTGTCTCTATGGGTCTCCTGGATACCCAGAGATTGCCGTTATATCTTTTGGCACAAGTCCTGCAACAATGAACATGGCAGATGAATATAGGCACAAACACTAGCCAAATAGTCACTGGGCTTCATTTAGCTACTATAAATATGAAATCTCTAATTAGTTGCAAACAGATGTAGGAGATATAACTACTGGCAGATTGCTCGTTTTGCCCCTCCTTTTTGCTTTTGTTATCTAACATTGCAACCAAGTGTCAGGATTCTGGCAGTCAGCCCAATTAAACCATGAGTCTCCAGCCAAACTTCCAAAACTTCAAAAGGATTTATTGGGAGTTAACATGTCCGCCACTGCCTGGGTGTAGCCAACTCTGAGACACATAATTCATTGTCAACCTTGACCCTAACTTTCCCCCACCCCCACACCTGGGTGTATCATAATTCATATTCTCCAATGGGACACATCCATAGCCAAGAGTCATCAATCATGTTCTCCAATTAGAATTTTGCACGGCAGAAACTTCAGTCACCTAGTTACTATCTTTGAAAACTATTTATGGAATGCACTTTCAGTTTCCAAAATGCCGCACTGCTTTCCACTCCCTTTCTGTTGGCAACTCTAAAAAGACCATAGAAATATTTTATGAGTTGACACCAAGGACTTTTCTAATAATAAAATCTGGAGGAATGGCATTGGGAACACATGTAACCATTCAGTAACAACCAATGGGTTCCTCCTCCTAGCCTTATTTATATGCATTTCTCCTTCCTTCATATAGCCATGATTTTAAGATATCAAGATCTACTCATATTAAATTTGAAAATAATCTTTATTGTAATAGATGTATTAAGCTTTATTACATTAGATTTATTAAAATGGAATGAAATTGTGAGAAAGAAAGAAACCTCTGACCAGAATGATCTGGAAAGGTCTCTTCTGGACTACATAAGACAGTGCAAAATTGCTCCCCTTTGAAAATAATCCAAAACGGTCTCCCCATTAAGATATAAATGAAAAATTCCTTTCAAATTACTGCTGTCAGTATTAAAAGGGGATGTTCTTTGTTTATTTGTATATTTTTTCTTCAGTTTGTATGGCTGCCATGCTGGTGAACCAAAACTAAAATTGATTGCCTAGGTTCTAGAACTGGAGTGAGATGAGACAGAGGTAAGGTTATGAGAACGTGTCCCTCAAAAAAGCCAAGTCATCTTTTGTTGCAGCAAATGGGACATAAGAATGAACCCTGTGTCAGAAAGGGATATTTCTAAAGCCCAGCTAGGTATCTAAGAAAAGATCCTCTCTTTAGAAGAACTACAATTAGATGATACCAACTGGCATAAAAAGAAAGAAGAAGAAAATATTATTAGTTAAATTTTGAGACCCTTTTGTTCCCACAGAGGCTGAAATTAGGTAAGAATCAAGATAAACAATGATATACCATATGGATCCTAAAAGTATTAATCTTACTTTACTTTTACTTGTTTTTTCTTTCATTGACTGTCTAATTATACATTGGTCTTGAGAAAGTTATAGATGATAACAATACACAAGGTAATATAAAATAGGTAGTAAGCTGAAAATGGAAATAATAGGGGATAAAGAATTGAAGATATATGTGAGGATGAAATGATCTTGATATTGAATTAATGAAATTTATCTAAAGATTAGTCAAATGGATAATAATTTGAAGTGATATTAATTAAGAAAGTTGAAAGTGTAACTATGACTATGTATAAATATCGTAATCTGGAATCACATTGCTCACGTGAAGAGATGTGTAAAAAATAAAAAAATAAAAAACTTTGGCGAGAGAAAACAAGATAAACAATGACATTCAAGGAGTTTTCAGATGAAGTGTCCTTTTGATAGCCAAAAATAAAATCTAGCTAGCATTTTCTTTCAAATTCTCCCCTCCCCCCCCCTTTTTTTACTTCCGATATTAGGAAGGGCTTTTCTTTGGATCAAAGTCTTGTTTCAGTGATTCAAACTGGTGATTCAAACTGATGGTCAGGGCCCATCAGACCAACCAGTATGATGTCATGTGACCTGGAAGCCTTGGGCCTTCTTCCTAGGAGCAGAAGGCCTATTGCTCTATCTATGTATCAGTGGGATGACGGACAGGTGGATAACTCTGACCTAGTCAGGTCTGTTTAAGAGCATCACAGACCTTCGATCTGCCTTTCAAGGAACACTTTCCCCAAGCAGGACAAGATGACCCAAAGGACCTCCATCCAATCGTGATTCAGTTTCATTTGATTCAATCCAAGCTTGAATTCCACCACTGGTCAACAGAATTGCCTTCTTTGCTATTTGCATACAGGGGGAAAACCAAACCTGAAATTATCAGCAACACATTCCCCCACACTTTCAGATTTCCCATCAGTTTGATAGAGATAAAACTGTAGCTTGGACATGAAATGTTATACTACTGCATCAGGGTGGGCTTCAAAAAATTTAGCAAAGAGTTCTCTGCCTGATTGCTGGGTGGGTGTGCCCATGGTGGGTGTGGCCTAGTTGGCCTCCTGCTTCATAGTGGGGAGCATTTTTGCCTTCCCCGGGCTCCGGAGGCTTTCCTTGAGCCTCCGGGAGGGTGAAAACTGCCTCCCTGGGCTTCGGAGGCTCTTTGGAAGCTGGAAACAGGCCCATTTCTGACTTTCCCGAACTTCCAAAAAGGCCATTTTTCACCCTCCCTGAGCCTCTGTGCCAGTGGTGGGATTCAAATTTCTTTTACTACCGGTTCTGTGGACGTGGCTTAGTGGGCGTGGCAGGGGAAGGACACTGTAAAATCCCCATTTCCTCCCCACCCCACTAATCTGCTTTCCAGCTCCGTTCTCCTGTGCAGGGCAACCAAAGAAGACCCAACCGATCAGCTGGGACTCGGGAGGCAGAGAATAGATGGGGGTGGGGCCAGTCAGAGGTGGGATTCACCGGTTTCTCCAAAGTACTCAAAATTTCTGCTACCAGTTCTCCAGAACTGGTCAGAACCTCCTGAATACCACCTCTGCTCTGTGCACGCCCTGCACTTACCTGCATCCAATACGGGCTGCATGGGGTCTCCTGGGAGGGTCGGTGCGGGGTAAATGGGGCCAGCCAGGAGTGGGATTTGGTTGTTCTCTGTACTGCACAGAATCTTAGCTAGGATTCTGCGAATCCCCCAGCAGCCCAGCCCTGTTAACTACAGCCTTCCAGCCAGTATAAGAACATATCAGGTTTCTACTCCCAACATTCAATTCTCAAGGATGGTCAATCACCTTGGTGACTAGGCTCAGCCCACTTGAAATGGGTCCTCAGGTTATGGAAAGCCGAGAAGAGACGCCAACATTCCTCTCACCTTGTTGAGCAACTTTAGCCGTGAAATAGCCTTTTGGTGGATAGTAAGTTTCTGTCTTTCAAATCTCCCCAATTGCTCTATGATTGTATGCTTCTTAGGATGAATCATCAAGCTGAAGATCTGCAGATCTCCTGCTATATCTCCATTTTGGTCCATGTACAGTTTATTATGGGAAATATTGCAGAACTCATTCTTCTCCAGAAAGGGATGGAACTAGAATTGAAACGTCAAGGAATTATACAGGTAGAAAACTTTGCTTCTTATTCCATAGGTCCTTTCTCATTTGAATCTTCTACAATTTTCTAACTGGCAAAGATGCTTAATTAGGAGAAACAGGCATTACCATTATTTTTTTAAGTGAGCAAAAAAAAAAAAAAATCAGCAAAATTTGTCCATCATAATATTTTAACTCCTTTTAAAAAAGCAGGTTGGTTACCAGGGAGCATGGATTTGTCAAGAAGAAAGTTGTCAGCCTGATTTTTTCCCCTGATAGACCAGATGGGAAACATGTCAAGGCGACTTAATTCTACTTTATTGTATGAGCACATTAACAGAATTTTGCAAACTTAAAATCTCCCACCAACTTCATTTTCAGCTCCAAAAGTTAGGGAGGTTTCTTTCTGTCCCATTATAAAGCTGTAGACCAGGGGTCTTCAAACCCGACAGCTTTGAGACCCGTGGACTTCAACTCCCAGAATTCCTCCTTCAGTCATGTTAGCTCAGGAATATTGGGAGTTGAAATCCATAAGTCTTAAACTTGCTAAGTTTGAAGATCCTTGCTGTAGACTTTTCCCCCTTATCTGATCCTTCAGCATATATCCTCCCTGTCCCAAAAGCCAACCTGATATATCATTACACTTTCTAAATACTGTAGGTTATGTAAATGCTAGTGATGTAATGTGATTTCAATAAAATAGTGGTACTAATAAACTAATGTTTGTGATGCTATTAGAAACCTAGTTTTTAAAAGGGGTATTAAGTGGATAAAATGTCTTAAAAATTGGACTCAAATAATTTTAATCTTTTTAATCTTTCTCATAAAACTGTACAGCTATGAATAACAATTCTTCTTTTGTTATCAAATTTTTCCATATTGACCTTAATACAGTAGAATTGATAAATCTCTGTGGTGCAAGGTTTGATGCAAGATTAATAACAATTCTTAAACAAAGCTTATTTAATCTGATTTTAAAATGCCAAGTTTCCAGAAACGTATTTGTGATTTGATCCTAGTGAGAAGTGCATTAGTAAAATGCAGTAGAAAAAATATCTGATCTTTAGCAACTGACAAAGCATAGTGTCTCATGCAAAAACATTTATGGTGCACTGGAAGAAGGAGGGTGTGATGACCCAGGGTGGGATGCAAAAGCAACACAATCACAAAACCAGGTGAAGCCTCTTTAATTCCTTCAACTTCGCTTTAAAGCTCCAATTATCATTGACTGGAGACAAAAAACTCCCCCACAAACAGTTGCAAAACGGAAGCACTTCCGTTCAAACTCAAAATACATATAAATTATAAATAGAAAAAAACAACACAAACCACACTAAAGCAATTACTGAGACAAGGCAGGATAAGGGCTTGAAGACATCCACAGATATCAAAATACACACACTGGGATGGATGCCAAACTCAGATAAGAACAGACAGACTAGAAATATTTTCATGCTTTGTTCCAGCACTGGGCCATGCACAGTCTGTCCTTTTAAACAGTCCTCACAGCTGCAGTCCATGAAAGGGATCAAGGCCCTTTCCTCCCTCATAGACCATGCCATTCACGTTATCCTCTCCTCCCTGCATGCCCTACGATGAAGAGGGGATGGGCCTGGATCTTCCTCTGACTGCCCAGCCAGCCTGTGCCCTTCTCCAGTTTCCTCCACAACCTCCAGAGCCACACTTCCACTCCCTGTCAGCTGTTCCTCCTCTCCCTCAGAGTCAGACTCCAGCAGGGGCATGACAGAGGGATAACAAACTTGTAAGTATATTTGTGAAAATGATCTCAAAATAGTTGCTATTTGCAAATCGAATATGAATCAGCAGTGTGATACTTGTGAAAAGAAGGCAAATATATTCAACAGTATCTCAGGAAGTCAAGGTACTGGTTTGGGGAGATCTCAACTCAATTCCAGGACACCTTGGAGGCACGATGCTCTGATAAAACATTACACAAAATCTGGACCAGCTTCTGGGAAGCTTAATAAAGCCAAGAAAAAGATAATAGCAACTTAGCCTTGAGGAAAGATAGCAAAGAACCACAGGAGCCAAAAATAATAAATCTGGGAGATTACAAAATCTATAGGTTGGAGAAGGGAGGATACAGCACTTTTCCAATAACTGAAAGGTTTTAGACAAAAGGTAAGATCTTTTCACTGTTATTCTAGAGTGTCAGATGTGGTAGCATGAACTCGGTCACAAGAAAGGAGATTCTGGCCAGGGGTGGGCTGCTATGGGTTTGCCCGGGTTCAGGTGAACCCATAGCTAATGTTATATCTGGTTTGGAGAACCCCCAAATCCCACTCCTGGCTGGCCACACCCACCCCTCCCCAACCCTTCCAGGAGTTTCACATGGCCTGTTTTGGATGTGAGATAAGTGTAGGACCTCTGTGGACACTCGGGGAAGGGAAAAATGGGCCTCCTGGACACTCTGGAAGGCCAGAAATGGGCCACGGTGCAAGAGGCCAACTAGGCCACACCCACCATGGCCGTGCCCACTCAGCAACCGGACAGAGAACTGGTTGCTGAAATTTTTGAACCCCACCCCTGATTCTGGCTGAAGGAGAGTAAAAATTCTAGAAGGAGGAGCAGTTTTAGAGAAAATCAGAGAAATACAGTCTCCCCTTCCCTGATAGTCTTAATGCAAAGACTGATCAAGCATCCATCCGAGAAGCTTTAAGTGGAATTCCTGCAGAGATGAGGAGTTAGGCTATATGGTCTCAGGTCTTTTTCAAATTTATAAAGGTAAAATTCTATGATGCTAATCACAAACAAATGGATTTATTTAAAAATGCATACTTCCTTTTAAAATCAGCAGTGCTCAATATCAACATTTATCTGTCATGGGAAGCTCTTTTTGGCCTTTTGTAGCATAAGGAGATTGATACGGTTCCCCTCCCTCTCCCTTGTACTCCTTCTCCAGCAGAACTAAGATTAATGGATCTATGTTGGGACCTCATACCTGCCACGGCTGTAGCCTTGGAGCCCACAAATTCCCTTTGTTCTCCTTCCTTCTCCTCCTGGATCTGGAGGAATATGCAGCACTCAAGGCATAGGCCAGAGTCTTAATGATATCATAATAATTTTCATGATTCCTAATACGTTGCCTGTTTCTTTTCTCTTGGGTCTCCAGCAGTGTTTTCTGGGTGCACCTTCTCCGGCCTTTGACAGAAAAGATATGCTTAGAAAAAGAACAGTCAAAAGAGTGATCTACAAACTGGGGATCTTCAAGGAATTTGGGTTCTACAAAGAGTGCAGGTTCAAAGGCATCGTTGTTTGGTCTTTCTGTCATCAGAAAACTAAAGTTCCATAAACTGTGGACGTATTTGAGAAGTCTGTGGTCATTCAAATAAAACAATTCCAAGTTTGTAAGAATCCAAATTTTCCCTTCAATGGGTCCTGGCAAACCTTCAAATATTAAATGGAAAGGACGAATAGTGTCCAATTGGAAATCAAGTTCTGTGAAGTAAATGTAGACGTTGACTTGTCTCCACTGAGAGAGGGCATCCCTGAGGAGTACTGTATTTCCAGTCGATGAGAATTGTTGTGATATAACAACACAAATTCCATTCCTCACAAGCAAAGGAGTAAAAGTCCTCATGAACTTCTCTCCCTTCTCTGTGTCTGTGCTAAAGAGACCAATCAAGGTCCATCTGAAATGGAGGAGCAATTGGACAATTCCTGGGTACTGGATCCCTTCTTTGGGAAGCATCCCATGGAAAAAAGCGAATTGACTTTTATCACTCAGAGCCGCTGAAGCAATTTTATCACTGATCTGAAAAAGCAACCGAGAATATTGTTCTATATTTGGGGTCAGATCAAGCCCAAAATATTAGCTTTTAATAAATACATCTTTGTTCTGGTGAACATATTACAATAGTTTATTAATTTGCCAGTGCTTAAATATTAAAGCAATGTTAACAAATTGTACTCTATATAAAAGTGGCATGCAAGAAACAAATTAAGTAAAAAAAAAGGCAAATCATATTTCTGTATCACTCTTAGAATTTACAGTAATTAGACTAAAATATGCAGATGTCCACTGAAGTGTTGCAATTATTATGGGCCAAAATTATATGTAATTGTTGAGGGTTACTATATGTTTCTCTGCTTTTATAGTCTAGATTCTTTGTGCAGCTATTTTTGTATCTTCTTTTCCAGTTGTACAATACACAGGAAAATTCTGTCACCTTAATGTAATTCAGTTGTACAATCCAAGAGGTCTTTAACTGAAATTTGTGTGTTCTAACAGACAAAATTTTGGGAGTGTATTGGTTTACATAGCTTTAATTTTACACCAACAATTTTATGCCCTGATTTTAGACAAAGAAGAAATCTTGTGAATTCCCAGTTCAGTTCTCAGGGCAGCACTGAACTCTTTTTTCCACCTCCAAGATATTACTCAGAGGCTGTGATTGGGTTTGTTCTAATATTTGTTCAAAGCCCCAAACATCACATCGATATAAGAACATGGCTTTATATACTTTAAAAATTGTGGCTAAGGAAGCTGACTAGCGATGAGTTTTTAATTTAAGCAGTGTATTCTCTCGTGTCCTTGTTTTAAGTGAGTTCCTTTGATGAGGAGGGATCCAAGATGCAATCTCAGTGAAAACTACCCCTAGATAAGGAAAGGTGTGAACAAGGAGAGATTTAACCTGGGAATAAGGACAAACTTTCTGACAGTGAGAACAATCAACCAATGGAACAGAAGTTGACCTCGGAAGTTGTGGGAGCGCCATCACTTGAGACTTTCAGGAAGAAATTGGACTGCCATTTGTTAGAAATGGTGTAGGATCTCCTGCTTGGGTGGTGGGTTGGACTACTACATGACCTACAAGGTCCCTTCCAACTCTGATTATGTGTTATCTGTTGCTCTGTTGGCTTACCATCAACTAGCCATTTATGCCTATGATTCCCTTTTTTCAAAAATGGTATCTTTTGAATATTTGTAAAAACTCTTGTATGTACAAAGGAAGGGGGCACCAAGATTTGTCAGTGCTTAGGGCACCAGTGAGCCTTAATCCGCCACTGCCAAGTCTGAACCTTGAGGTATCCCATTCTTCCCACCATGTAGATGTACTTCCATTGAGGACTACACACTGAGTGTGGTTGGTCAGCCAAAACTCTGTCTTTTTTTAAAGCAAGAAATTCTTTATTCCAATACCCACTCTTAACTCTACCCAGGAGAACCTCCACATTCATTTTAGCCACAATATCTATTAGACCAATTGTCCAATAATTGCTAGGGTCTTTTTTATTCCCTTCTTTACATATATAAAATACCGTTGCCACTTTCCACCCTATTGGATATAGCAGTTACTATTTCAGGCTATTTTCTGAATAATTCAGTTTGCAAAAAAAAAACCCATATCCAGAGGTATTATTGCTCTTCAAGATTTTGATGATGAATTTGAACACAAATACATTAAGGGAGAAATTGTGCACATATTGGCTAATGTACTTGAAATGTTTTTAATAAAGTGGTTAAAGTAACGGTACTGATCCCCAAGAGTCCATAAAACATATGTATTTTATCAAAAGTACAAATGATAATGTGTTGGAATTCTTTGAGTTTGCTCACCATTGAAACTATCCTTATTTTGATTTAGATCAGGGGTAGTCAACCTTTTTATATCTACTAGCCACTTTTGTATCTCTGTTAATAGTGAAATTTTCTCTAACCGCCCACCGGTTCCACAGTAATGGTGATTTATAAAATAGGAGACAAAACCCCTGCTGCCCACCATGAAAGCTGGAACACCCACTAGTGGGCGGTAGGGACCAGGCTGATTACCACTGATTTAGATTGTGTATAAAATGAGAGCTTTCCATCACCGCTGCAGATTTGTATTATACAAGACTCTTTAATTGAACACATAGTTTCTCCTCCCCTCCATAAGTGTGCAGTGGAAGTTCCCAAAGCCATAATGATGGTGTTATGAGAGGATATTTCTATTTTAATCCTTCCTCCCTCCCCAATGTGTACCTCAATCTTCATCTATAACACTTACAATGGCTAAAGTGAAAAGCAGCTCTTAAATTCCATAGAGAAGGCATGGTTAGAGCTACAACTCACCCACCACCACCCTACTCACTCTACCAGATAGAGAAACAGAGCACAAACCTGTGGGACTTTGTAGGTTCCTACTAATGTTGACAACTGGATGGAGATGTCCCTGTCAGCAGCATCAAGAATAGCCAAAATGTTGTCTTTTCTTCCACAGCTGTAGTTGGGAACATTGGCATCTCCTACAGATAGAATATCCAGCGAGGCATCTGAAGTGCCAAGTGTACTCATATAGTTGTCATGGATGTTGTAGCCAAGTGTGAGATTGTGCAGCAGCTGGGAATTTTTGTTGGCCACTTGAATATTTGAAGCAAATCGTATTATTCCTGACTTACCATAAGGTGAACTAGTGTAAAAATTCTCGTGTTAATATCAGCAGCTTCAACAGCAATAACAAAAAAACTTTTCTTCTATTAAATCCTCATTTCTCCACATGCACACTGAGTGTTAAACCAATACTGGTGCAAAACAAGGCAAATGACAGTCACCTATCACTATTTAATATTTGTGAGTTTTGAATAGATGGGATGGAGATGGTCCTCCATCAGAGGACTATACACTATAATGCATGATGGTACTAAGTTTCATCTGTGCAGTAACCAGGTTGCAATATTATTCAATCATTCAAGTTGAATCATCATAAAAGGAAGGGGATATTTTATAAGTAATCCATAAAAAGAAGCTCTAAAAGCAACTTATCCTCTGCTCCTATAAGGATCAGTCATTGAATATCAATACGCTGTGTTAAAATATGAGCTGGTCAGAGTTAACTACAACCATCATGATTTTAAACAAAAGTCAGTATCCAGATCATGACCTCAGGATTGGATGGGGAGTGGAAAATAATGTGAAATTATTTCAGGATTTTTTTTCCCACCCCAACTTTGGATTTGTGCCTCTTCCAGAAAATAAGAGAAGGTCCTGCAATATAGGTAGCCCTCAACTTACAACCATAAGTGAGCCCAGGCTTCATTTTGCTAAGTGAGACGTTTGTTAAATGAGTTTTGCCTCATTTTAAAACTTTCCTTGCCACCGTTGTTAAGGGAATCACTGTACTTGTTATGTTAGCAACATGATTGTTAAGTGAATGTGGCTTCCCCATTGACTTTGCTTGTTGGAAGGGCCCAAAAGGGGATCACATAACACACACCCCTCAGGACAGTGCAACCATCACAAATAAGAGTCAGTTGCCAAGAGCCTGAATTTTGATTCGGTGACCACAGAGATGCTGCAACTGTTGTTAAGTGTGTGAAAAATGCCCCCAAGTCACTTTTCCCAGTGGCGTTGTAACTATGAACGATCATTAAATGAACTGTTGTAAGTCAAGGACTACTTGTATAGGAGCAAATGAATAAGAAGAAAAGAATGAGAGCATTAGACTTACGAATGGAGGAAATGCCATTCCATCACACTTGAGTGACTTACATGTGAGACCGACTAGAAGGAGTCATGTTAAAACTCAACATTATAGGCAATATGGTTGATACACTGATGACTATGCTAACCAGATGGTCTCCTAGCTTGTAATAGCTCCATGGTTTCTCTCCATCCTGGTACTTGGGATTCAGCGGACACTTCCTTTGAAGCTTCCCAGAGACCGGCTGGCACACCAACAGCATTGGAACGAGAAGCAGGAGCTCCATATCTTATGAGGCTGAGACAATCTCTTTCCTGTTTCTAAAGAAAAGTAATATTCAAAGGACTCTCATAAGCTGGACTATCCAGGGTCTTTCCTGATTCAAAGAGAGACAAGCCGAGCTTCACCTGGAAAGCAGAGGCAGTACATTTAAGAACACAACACCTTGCTTGCCCCAAAATGTGGGCCACCCAGAATAGGAGCTGTAGCATTTATCCTTTGCTAATGTGAGATCCCTTCCTTCTGAAGTTTATATCGAAGGCAATCATTAGAGAAGCATCAGTAGTCTCAAAGACTTCTTGGATAGGGATAATCATGCTGAGAAGCAAATTCTTCTCTTGGGATCCTTTTGTCAATGTTCCATGTGTAGCTGGAGAAAAACATGCTAGTGAGAAATCACAAATGCACCTCTGAGGATATTTTTCTATAGTGCTTGTGATCTTTCCTGTCAGGACATGTCCAGAAAGCTGGAGGTAGATAATTCAACATCTGTGTCAGGCCTGCCTCCGTTCAAAACCCAAGAAAGAAAATCCCCCAACTCCATTGAAGTAGACAAGAGATACTTTTACTGAGTTTAACAGATAATCAGAGTTGGAAGGGACCTTGTAGGTCATCTAGTCCAACCCCCCTGACCAAGCAGGAGACCCTACACCATTTCTGACAAATGGCAGTCCAATCTCTTCTTGAAAGTCTCAAGTGATGGTGCTCCCAAAACTTCTGAGGGCAACTTCTGTTCCATTGGTTGATTGTTCTCACTGTCAGAAAGTTTCTCCTTATTTCCAAGTTAAATCTCTCCTTGTTCAGTTTCCATCCATTATTCCTTGTCTGGCCTACAGGAGCTTTAGAAAATAGCTTGACTCCTTCCTCTCTGTGGCAGCCCCTCAAATATTGGAAGACTGCTATCTGTTGTATATAGTCATTTACATACTTGAAATACTACGTTCCGATTGGATCGCTATTGCCGCCTATTGATTGGCTACTTTAAGACTGTTGCGATTGGTCCGCCTGATGGCGGGAAGTTTAAGGAACTGTCATTGGCCGCAAGCCATGAGCCATGAGCAGCCACTATAAAAGAGGCTGTCACGGCTCCGGTTTTGTTGAAGTTACTGGTTACAAATAAAGAGCTTGAATTCACACTGGTCTCAAGTCAGATCTTTCCCGTGACATAACACTGGCGATGAAGGTGGGATGCTGAGATAAGGAGACCAGTAAGCACGTGGCAACAAGAACCGAGCAACCGACGAGATGGCCGGTAACAACTCGCCACCTGCACCATTCAACCCAGCAGAGGAGGACTGGGAATTGTACATTAACAGATTCCTCAGGTTCCTCGAGAGCAACGAACTTCAGGGGATAACCAATCAAAGGAAGAGAGCCGTATTCCTGACGCACTGTGGCCCCACAGTTTTCAAAATGGCCAAGGCATTGGCCAAACTCAAGGACGTTAAACAGATGGCGTGGCCAGATTTGAACCGGCTACTGAGAGCCCATTATGCACAAGCTGTCTCCAGCCTTATCTGGAGACACGAATTTTACAAATGAGATCAACGAGAAAGCAAGAGCATCAGAGATTTTTCATGGCAGCCCTAAGAGACATTGGAGGGGCATGCGACTTTCTCAACATGGACAAAGCCATGAGAGACCACGTGGTCCTCGGACTGAGAGACCTTACTCTACAAAGCCGACTGCTGATCCGACCCAATACCACCGTAATCAAAGCCATCGCTGAAGCCACTGCTGCTGAAGCAGCGAAAAAGTCAGCAGCCACCATGCGACAAATGAATACAGCTGCCCAAGAGACTCAGGGTGACCTGAACCAAGCCCGAGACAAGAAATCAAAGGGCAAGTACTGAGGGACCCCTATATCATTTAATTTGAATCCTAACATACCGCCAGTCAGGCTTAAGGCCAAATGAGTTCCCTTTGCACTAAAACTGAAAACTGATGAGCAATTGAACAAACTCATCGCACAGGGGGTGTTGGAACCCATCGATCATGCAAGATGGGATACTCCAATTGTGATTCCCATTAAGCCAGATGGGTCTGTGCGCATTTGTAGTGACTATAAGGCCACCCTTAACCATGCGTTACAACAAAGCGCATACCCCATTCCAGTAGTCCAGCATCTTTTACACTCATTAGGGGGAGGAAAAGTTTTCGTGAAGCTCGATCTTGCACAAGCGTATCAACAGTTGCCAGTCGACCCCGAGACAGCAGAGGCACAGACTATTGTGACACATAGGGGGGCATTCAAATGCAACAGACTGCAATTCGGCGTCAGCGTGGTCCCAGGCGTTTTCCAAAGTCTGATGGAGCGCCTTTTGACAGGACTCAAGGGGGTGGTCCCTTACTTTGATGATGTATTGGTATCCGCCAGAGACAAAAAGCAACTAAAAAACCGACTGAGGGAAGTCTTGCGAAGATTTAGAGAAGCGGGACTCAAAGTCAAAAGAGAAAAATGCCAACTAGCCACAAAGCAGGTTGAGTTCCTGGGATACCTCATAGATGAAGAAGGGATCCACCCCACCGAGAAAAAAATAAGAGCTATCAAAGAGGCACCCAGACCCAAGAATAAAGCTGACTTGCAGGTATTTTTGGGACTCATTAACTTTTACAATGTCTTTTTGCCACAGAAGGCAACAATAGCAGAACCATTGCACAGACTACTAGATAAAAAAACTATCTGGACCTGGGGCCGATGAGAGGAAGCTGCATTCCAGGGAGTTAAAGACTTACTGACATCCGAATCTGTGTTAATTCAATATAGTGACACCCTGCCACTAACAGTCACCTGTGATGCATTTCCATTCGGCATTGGCGCCATACTCAGCCACACATTACCCAACAGCAGAGAGGCACCGATTGCCTTCTATTCCAAAATGCTGTCAAAAGCTGAAATAAATTACAGCCAACTGGTCAGAGAAGCTCTAGCCGCAATAACAGGGGTCAAATGATTTCACGAATACCTTTACGGTAGGACATTCTCTCTAATCACAGACCACAAGCCATTATTGGGAATACTCGCGGGGAACAAGACCACCCCCAACATCCTGTCACAACGGATGACAAGGTGGTCAAAGTTCCTCACCGCATACAATTACAAACTAATCCACCAATCAGGAAAGGACATACCCCATGCGGAAGCCTTGAGCCGGTCACCCCTACCAGAACTGGATGACGACCCGGCACCTACCACAACCACTCTACAAATTGAGACATTACCGAACCTTCCCATCACCGCATCAGACATTGCAAAAGAAACAGCAAAAGACGCACAGATGGTGTGGATTTTGAACTGGGTACATAGGGGCTGGCCAGAAACTTACTGACAAAACTTTTAAACCTTTCTGTAACCAACAAATTGAACTTTCCATTGTGAAGGGATGTATACTGTGGAGAGATAGGGTTGTCATTCCAGAAAGACTGCAGGAAAAAGTACTGTGCATGTTACACGAAGGACACCCGGGCATCGTAAAAATGAAATCCCTGGCCAGGAGTTACGTTTGGTGGCATGGGGTGGACAGGGATATTGAAAAATGGGTGGGAACATGCACTAAATGCCAAAAATCCAGCCCTACCCCCCCCACACACCAATCCTTGACTGGGAGACACCCAGGGGCCCCTGGTCGAGGATCCATATAGATTTCGCAGGACCTACAAAAGGATATACACTAATAACTGTCGATGCTTACTCCAATTGGCTGGAGGTTAGCATCATGAATTCCATGATGACAGAAGCCATCGTCAAACAATTAAGAAAATTATTCGCAACGCATGGGTTACCGGACCTATTAGTCTCAGACAGCGGCCCACAGTTCATGGCGTTGTCATTTGAAAAATTCCTCACTGAACAGGGCATATGGCATGCCCTAACAGCACCCACTTACCCGGCCACAAATGGACGGGCGGAAGGCATAGTTCGGTATACCAAAGAGGCATTAGACAAGCTAGACACAGGCAACATTCAAGAAAAAATTGATAAAATGCTAACCATCCAACATATAACCCTGAGCACATCGACTAACAAGAGCCCAGCAGAACTTCTGATGGGCAGGAAACTACGGTCGCACCTGGATAGGTTACACCCCACATACAGCCCTGAAAAGCCACCAGACTCCTCTAGTAAATACCGCACATTTACACCAGGAGATCTAGTATATGCCAAAATCTTACAGGGTATACTTTGTATACCGGCTAGAATCACCCAAATAATGGGGCCTGGCTCATACCAACTAGAAACAGAGGATAGAAGAAGCTGGAAGAAACACATAGACCAACTAAGGTCTAGGACAATAGAACGAAACACCAACATCCCTAGGCATACGGAACAAACACACACAGATACCACACCAAACCACCAATAGCAAAACCAGAGAGGAGGGAGATCCCTCAAACGCAAATAAAAGGGGATGGGGAGACCCTCCGGTAACACAACAAAAAACAAATCACCAAACAACACCAACAGTAGGCCCATCAAAAAGAAAAAACTACTTACCTGCAGGCGACTTCGGAAGAAGAGAGCTGGCAGCAGAAAAACATCATGAAACCACTCCTGGAAGAAGCAGCCAAGCCAACTCAACCAGCCTGGGTGGACCAGGCAGGAGCGGCAGAGCTGACTCAACCAGCCCGGGTAGACCAGATGGGAGCGGCATGGCTGACTCACCCTTCCAGGAGGTTTGAAGGAGAAGGACAGGAGAGTCAGCGATCCCGTCCGAACCAGCCGAAGACAACACCGCAACTGAATTGCGCAGGTCAAGTAGGAACCATAAAAGCCCCACCTACTTACGTGACTACATAACGTAGGTTGGACCAAACCAAGTGGGGAGGGGTGTTGTATATAGTCATTTACATACTTGAAATACTATGTTCCAATTGGATCGCTATTGCCGCCTATTGATTGGCTACTTTAAGACTGTTGCGATAGGTCCGCCTGACGGCGGGAAGTTTAAGGAACTGTCATTGGCCACGAGCCGCAAGCAGCTGCTATAAAAGAGGCTGCTGCAGCTCCGATTTTGTTGAAGTTACTGGTTACAAATAAAGAGTTTGAATTCACACTGGTCTCGAGTCAGATCTTTCCCGCGACGGAACACTATCCTGTCTCCCCTGGACCTTCTCTTTTCTAGACTAGCCAAGCACAGTTCCTGCAACTGTTCATTGTAAGTTTTAGCCTCCAGTCCCCTAATCATCTTGGTTTCTCTTCTCTGTACTTTTTCTAGAGTCTCAACATCTTTTTTATAATGTGGTGACCAAAACTGGATGCAGTACTCTAGATGTGGTCTTACTAAGGCTTTATAGAGTGATATTAGTACCTCAACTGATCTTGATTTTATCCCTCTGTTAATGCAACTTAGGATTGCATTAGCTTTTTTGGCTGCTGCTGCACACTGCTGGCTCATTTAGCTGGTTGTCCACTAAGACTCCAAGATCCTTCACACAGTTATTGCTATTGGGCCTGGTTTCACCCAGAGTTTGAAATGATAGCAGCAAAAGAAAAGCAAGATCTGATCCAAAAGGTGTGAAAATAATATATTGAAAGTTTCCCCCAAACCCTTCTCCCAGGAACCCAGGCTGAATGTCCAATCCACATTCCGCATAGTGTCATGTGAACACATCTTCAGGTATTTTCGTCCACCTGGAGTTCTAGGACAGTTGGCCTTGACTGGGTGTAAACAACTCCATTCAGCAGTGCAATAATACATGAGAGCAAATCTCCCTTTTAGTTCACATGGACATTCATCACACCAGCTCACGTCCCAAACCCAAACATCATGCCCCCACTCCCGTTACTATGGCAGCCCATGCTGGAGATCCAGCTGACAATCTATGTGTCAGGGCTCCAACAATCCACCTCCATTCAAACCATGAGTCTCTAGCCGCATCTCTCAGAGTTTAAAAAAAATGATTTATTAGGAGTGAACATGTCAGCATTACCTGGGCGCAACCAATTCTTAGACACATCATTCATCTCTCACCCTTGAACCTGGGTCTTCCCCCAACACCTGGATGTATATTCTCCAATGGGACACATCCATAGCCAAGAATCGTCAATCATGCTCTCCAGTAATAATCTCGTGTGCCAGAAGCTTTGGCCGCCTAGCAATTATCTATGAAAATATTTAAGGTATGCATTACTCCCACACACACATTCCCTTTCTGCTGACAACTCTAAAAGACCAGAGAAATAGTTTTGAGTTGACACTATGTCTTTCAACATGGCCTCTTGTCTCCAGAGACTGCTGGGGAAGGTCACCCAGATCTATGGAGTTTGCAGCCACTCTAGATTGGTGGCACTTGGTTCTCAACTTTTCTATTACCTATTTCCTTATCTTCTTATGGCTATAACTTTGTTGCTTGTACCTTGTGATTTATGTTGATTGCCTTTATCCTAGTAGGATTTATGTTGATTGCTTTATTTTGTATCCTATGAGTATCACCGAGTGTTGTACTTTATGATTTATGATGATTGTATCTTATGATTATGAATGGTTATAAATGGTCCAGGTCATATACGTTTTATAGTCCAAAGAATATCCAATTACAAAGTCTTCTTACCGGTTGCCTTTGTCATTTCCAGTAAACAAAAATATCAATGTATCACTTGTTTCTTGTATGTACACTGAGAGTTTATGCACCGGAGACAAAATCCTTGTATGTCCAATCACACTTGAACAGTAAAGAAGTCTGTTCTAGAGCTGTCTCTCATCTAATGCCAAGGGAGCCATCAGTACCACTGAACTTGGCCTAATGTTACAAGTAGAGCCTGTTTGTTTATTTAAGACTGTTGCCTTAAAGTCCATTAAAACTCATATAAGAACTCTATAAGATTTCATAGTCAAAGCTTCACTTTCTTCTTACTTTTATTTGCTGTAGTGGAGAGTTTATGGAGTGTTTGCTTCCTCTTGTGAGGTGCCCAAGCTTTTTTGTTAATTCTTTTGCAATCTTGTACATCCAATAACAATATAATTGGATGAAAAGTTATGTCAGGTTTGGGTATCCCAAGCCAAAATACAGAAGACTGACATATTATGCCTCACCATCCAATTCTATCATTAACAGGGACCTCTACATACAACAACACAAAATAAACTTCCACAAATAGAGTACAAACCAACATCTCTGAGGGAGATGGGTGGTTAAGAGATGTTATGATATGTACAGAATAACCCTTGAGTAACAAGGATATGTACATAGAAACGTTTAGGAGAATAGTTATGAATAATTATTCAGCTACACACAGATACGCTAAATTGGGTTAAAGTTTACTTTAAGAAATAGTACTATAAACAGTCCAGGTCATATACCTTTTACAGTCCAAAGAATATCCAATTAGAAAGTCTTCTTACCGGTTGCCTTTGTCATTTCCAATAAACAAAAATATCAATGTATAAGCACAGCATAAATACAACAGAAAACCTTTGAGAGCAACAGAATGTCAGAGAGACAGAATGTCAGAGAGAGCAAGCTATGATCTCTAGCTCCCTCTTATGGTAATTTGCAATATAATCAACCAATCAGAATATAGTATAAATCAATACTATTGGTTGGTTTATATATTGCCAACCCAACTAATTGGTGGACAGATTCCTAACAAGAGATATGAAATATAAATAAATAAACCTCCCAATTGAACATGCTCTACATGGGCTACCGTTGAAAATTATCCAGAAGCTTCAGCTGGAGCAAAATGAGGTTGCATGAGCCATGCTAGGTGCCCAAAGAGGGGCACAAATAACACCTTTGCTCTGTGAAGTAGACTGGGTGTGGGTGCCAGTTTGTTTCCTGGTCCAATTCATCATGTTGGCTATCACCTATAAAGGCCCACCTGTCATAGGATTAGGATACCTATTGAACCAGCTTTGCCCCATCAGAGCAACCTTCCTACTTATTCAGACAGAAAATGTATGCCATTGGCCCCATCACTCAAAGTATTTGAACCACAACTTTCAATTGTCTTCTGCCCCTGTATTGTGGAACGTCTTGTCCTCAGTGGTGAGGAAGTTCCTCAATCTCTTGGCCTCCCATGAAGGGATTAATTATAAAAGGATTCCTTGTGTACAGGAAGCAGAGGTGTGCAAACCAATGTCTGCATTTCCTGCATCGGATGTAGAGAGCATATCTTTCTCCTTCTGTCCTAGCCACTTCTTACAGAGGCAAAATTGGGAGCATTTTAACAAACTACATCACTGTTTGGTTTGGTGGCAGGAGTACCTCAGATAGAAAGTTCCTACAGAGAGTGGTAAGGGCAGCCAAGATTACAGGAAGCTTGCTTCCTGTCATTCAGGATACTGCTTATAAGTGCTATGGGCTTAGAGTTCAAAGTGTCAACTCATAAAATATTTCTATGGTTGTTTTAGAGTTGCCAACAGAAAGGGAGCAGGGGATAGGGGTTTGAAAGAGGAGAGAGGCAGCTTGGAAATCAAAAGTGCATTCCATACATAGTTTTTCAGAGATAGTAACTAGGTGACTGAAGTTTCTGCTGTGCAAAAATCTAACTGGAGAACACGATTGATGACTCTTGGCTATGGATGTGTCTCACTGGAGAATATGAATTATAATATTATATAGCAGGACTGCCTGACTCTGTAACAGCTTTGTTTCTGATGCCATCCATCAGATAAACTCACAAGATCGTTTTTCTCACCAAGTACATGAATACATCCAAATTAGACTGTGTTGTTCCTCTGTGTCATCCTCTGTGTCACATTCCTAAACAAGGTTGTTATTTGGAAGTGGGAAGGTAGATGGCATCACTCTCACAACACTAAACCTGTTAGATGTGCCCCAGATGTTATCCCTGATAGCAAAACAAAGATGGATCCCACTTCTGAATCAAATGCAGGACACCGAAAACTAATAACCACGGCTTTCTTCAGCTATTATTTATTCAGTGTGCACAGGAGGGATTTCTCTCCCAAAAATAGTTGGAGAAAATCTTACAGACAAAATGATGCATTATACATTTCAGGAAAAGGAAGACAAATTTATGATTACACATATGTCCATTTAATTAATTAAGCATGAATAGTCATAATTAGCAAGTATCTGGTTATTTTCCTGCCCATCTATAGTTACTATCTTCAAGAAAGAAATATAACCTAAATTTATTTATTTATTTATTTATTTTGTCAAATGATTATAAGATAACAGATATAAGTATAAACATAGTTATGATTACATGAAATGGATTTGGACATTGACCACTCTGTTGTTGAAGTTGTATTTCCTGCAATCAAGTTTGGTGCGGTTTACCTTGAGTTTGTATCTATTGTGTGCTCTCATATTGTTATGGTTGAAGCGGAAGTATTCATTGACAGATAGGACATTGCAATATATAATTTTATGTACTATACTTAGAATGGACCGAAGGCGGCGTAGTAAAAGGAAAGATGTAAGTTGGGTTGCTATTTTGACAAAACATGAGAAAAGAGGGTTGCCCCATGCATTCCTATCATATTTCTAGCTTTTTAATTTAGCCTTCCAAGAATTTGTTTTTTTTCACAATCTTATCTTCCAGCTGAGTTATTTATTTGAAACAAAACCATTGGCATCCTCATGTAAGGAGAACAGCTTGGATCATTTCCTAAGTTTGACCTGTTGGAACATATTGAGATTCAAAACATTTCTGTGTCACATTTCTACCTTACTTTGGTTGTAAGGTGCACCTTTGTATTCAGGTCTGGCCTCAGAATGATAATGTAGCACTTGGGGAAGAAGATGCAGCCCAGCAGCCCAGCATTGGAGGCCAAGATGGAGAAGACCTGCACAGCCACCATGTATTTCCCTTTGGTACTCAGGTAGGTGGGCACAAAAGTCACCCAGACACTGCAGAAGACCAGCATGCTGAAGGTGATCAGCTTGGCTTCATTGAAGGTCCCAGGCAAATTCCTGGCCAGGAAAGCCACTGTGAAGCAGATGGCAGCCAGGAAGCCCAGGTAGCTGAGGGTGATGTAGAACATGACAACATAGCTTTCGTTGCATTGCAGGATGATCTCTCCATGTTGGGAGTAAAGGTCAGAGTCAGGGAATGGGGGAGAAATTCCCAGCCACATGGAGCAGATGATAGTTTCAACAGCAGAACCAGAAAGGATGATGGAGTTGGCCAAGCTCTTACCCAACCATCTCTTCATTTGGTTTCCTGGCTTTGTTGCCAGAAAAGCCAGCACTACAGTGATTGTTTTGGCCAAAAGAGAAGAAATAGCAACTGAGAAGACAATGCTGAACACTGTTTGTCGGAGAAGACAGGTGGCTTTCCTTGGCTGACCAATGAAGAGAAAAGAAGACAAGAAGCAAAGCAGGAGGGAAACCAGGAAGATGTAAGAGAGATCTCGGTTGTTGGCTTTCACAACAGGAGTTTCTCGATATTTAAGAAATATGGCCAAAATAAAACCTGTTGTTAGGAACAAGAGTAGGGCAAAGGAGACTAGGATAATACCCAGATGTTCTTTATAAGACAGGAAAGTTATAACTTTTGGGATACATTGAACTCGGTCCTCGTTTGGATATTTATCAGTTGGACACTTGGTACATTTTTCTGTATCTGAGAAAAACAAAAAGCAATATTTTTAAAAAATTGTGTACTTTTACCTTTGGAAAAAAAAAAACCACATTCTTTGAACATCAGATGATACCAGGAGCATTTTCCATAATACATTTCTTAACATTTCCATAGGATTTCATTGACGTCCCATGTTATCTGCAGAATCTTCATATGAACCCCTTAAAGGTAAATAATGAATCAGTTAATCTTTCTAGGTACACTTTCTGGGTTCTGCCAGATGGCATTTCTTAATATATTGGACTCAGAGGGTGCCTCTCTTGTGGAATCTACCAAAGATAACTAGTCCTGCATGGAATATATACTGGGAGCAGTTGTGATACTGGTGTATTGAGGCGCACCTATTAATGTCCATGCCATCTCATCATGGAGCAGGATTACGCTTTTAGTGATCCTCAAGGCGAGGCACATGTAGACAGTGTTGCAATAATTCTTCCAGAAGGTAGATCTAAAACAATTCCTGAAGTTTCAAAGAACTCAGATGTTCCTAGAAAGGCAAATATGGAAGGAAACATCCAAACTGAAAAACATAAGAAATTTTTCTCCTCTCTGACAGAAGTAAAGTTTGGCTGGTCTGCCACACTCTCCTATCTTGAGCCAGCTCCTACTTTGAGGTTTGTTTGTTTGTTGTTTGCTATTCTTTTTCTTAGATAAGAAATTGTGCTATTTGAAAATAAACAAGAAAACAATTGAGCTTCAATGCTCAATTGACTTTTTATCATTGACTTTTATTAAAGTGCTCTGGCTACATCAAGTTTCACAAATCAATCCTTTTATGTGGTGTCACTCACCTTCCTGAGTGGAGATGGTTCCCTCTGGACAAGGAATGCAGTCGTAGCAGCAAACTGGCTTTCCTTCTTGAGCCCGTTTGACAAACCCAGGATGACATTTTTCCACACATTTGGACTGAGGCAGAGACTAAGCAGAAAAACAAGGAATGCCAAGCAAACAAACAAAAAGAGTCAGGACCAACCATCCATGGAAAGATAGGCAATCTACTGAAATCTGTGAACCTTCTTAAAAGGAGCAGAAGTCCTACTGCTCTTTTTCAGTTGGGTTAAAGAGAGACATGGATAACTCTGGGCAGGTTTAGGCTGCTTGAAGCCATCATAGACCATGGAACTGCCCTTTCAGGGTGACACTAGAACACTGGGCCATATCTAACAAAATAAAATTCAATGTAGAGAAAAGTAAAGTAAAACCAAAAGTACCCATAAAGACTGGGTGAAACCAGGCTCAATAGTAGTAACTGTGAGAGGGATCTTGGAGTCTTAGTGGACAACCAGCTAAATATGAGCCAGCAGTGTGGAGCAGCAGCAGCCAAAAAAGCTAATGCAATCCTAAGTTGCATTAACAGAGGTATACTATCGAGATCAAATGAGGTACTAATATCACTCTATAAAGCCTTAGTAAGACCACATCCAGTTTTGGTCACCACATTATAAAAAAAGATGTTGAGACTCTAGAAAAAGTGCAGAGAAAAGCAACCAGGATGATTAGGGGACTGCAGACTAAAACATATGAAGAATGGTTACAGGAATTGGGCCTGGCTGAACAGTGAAGAGAAAGACCAAGGGAGACATGATAATAGTCTTCCAATATTTGAGGGGCTGCCACAGAGAGGAAGGGGTCAAGCTATTGTCTAAAGCACCTGTAGACAAGGAATAATGGATGGAAACTGAACAAGGAGAGATTTAACCTGGAAATAAGGAGAAACTTTCTGACAGGGAGAACAATCAACCCATGCAACAGCTTTGCCTTCAGAAGTTGTGGGAGCATCATCACTTGAGACTTTAAACAAGAGATTGGACTGCCATTTGTCAGAAATGGTGTAGGATGTCCTGCTTGGGTGGGGGTTGGACTAGATGACCTATAAGGTACCTCCCAACTCTGATTATCTTACTTTCCCTAATCAGGACAAGATGAAGCTTATTTCTCACTAGGACCAACAGATCTCTAACCAGTCATGATTATATTTGATCTGAATTAACCCAAGCTTTAACTCAAGCATTAGTTAGGTACCAGTTAGGCATACGATAGCCAGCACTGGTGGTTTCTCAACAGTTTGACGGAGATATTAAATTATAGAAGACATCCAAAAGAGCAACAACAAAGATCTAAAGAACAGTCACAGAATATCCAATGATGGAGAAGACTGAATCAGTTTAAAAGAGTGTTCCTGTAGAAGATGACCAGGCTTAGCCCAAGAGAGGCGTCAAGGATGTCATTAGTCTCAAGTCCCTTCATGTTCACAAAAGATCTAAGTTCAGCCAACTTTGACTTCAACAGTCAATTTGTTTGACCATTATTAGTTCAGATTATTGTAGACTGTTAGCATACAATAAATCTCTATTCATTTGAACTACCTTGACTTCCAGGTTTTTTTGAGTTTGACGTTTGTATATTATAGCACCTGAAGGAGACTTTGTGAATAGTAGTGAACACTCAACCCCACCCCAGCACTGTAAGAAAACTATATATTTTCTATTCTGCATGCTCAATTCTTAGTGAAGGTCATCCACCTTGGTGGCCTACTAGCCTTAGCCTTCCTGAAAGGGTCCTAATCTTTAGAAAAGGAGAAAACACAGCAATATTTAACCTACCTTATTGAGCAAATTTAATTGTGACAGAGCATCTTGGTTAATAATAAGTCTTTGTCTTTCAAAATTCCCCAGATGTTCCAGGAAGCAATCCTTCTCGAGAAAAATCAGGAAGCCCACAATTGCCAGATCTGCTGCTACATCTCCATTTTGGTCCAAGTACAGTTTCTGCCATGAAATATTGCAAAACTCGTTCTTTTCCAGGAATGGATGAAACTACAATGGAAACATGCAGGAATTTTACAAGTAGAAACCTTGATTTCTTGCCCCACATGGTCTGTTTACATATGAATCTTTCTTTCAGAGTCTATCTTGTAAATATTCTATCTTGCAAATATGTTTAATTCTGTGAAAAAGTATTACCGCTGCCTTCATAAGGAAATACAACGGTTTCAGCAAAATTTGCCAATCAGATATTGCCAATGTATATCTTGAAAAGCTATAATTGACATATTTGATCAATTATAGAGAACATTGCTTCTGCCTCTCTTATCTAATCATCCCTAGGCAGCATCACTTGGCTTGGTCCCAAAAGCCATTCTCATATATCATTAAAAGGTAAAGGTTTCCCTCGCACATACACACTAGTCGTTTCTGGCTCTAGGGGGTGGTGCTCATCTCCGTTACAAAGCCGAAGAGCCAGCACTGTCCAAAAATGTCTCCGTGGTCATGTGGACGGCATGACTAAATGCTGAAGGTGCATGGAACACTGTTAGCTTCCCACCAAAGTGGTCCCTATTTTTCTACTTGCATTTTTTACATGCTTTCGAACTGCTAGGTTGGCAGAAGCTGGGACAAGTAACGGGAGCTCACTCCATTATGTGGTGCTAGGGATTCAAACCGCCAAACTGCTGACCTTTCTGGTCAACAAGCTCAGCATCTTAGTCACTGAGCCACATATCATTACACTTCCTAAATAGATTATGGGAATGCTGGTGATATAACTTGATTTCAGAAAAGTGTTGACAAACCATTTTGTATAATGAAGATTAGGAAACTAATTAAGTAAGGATTGGGTGGTATGATAACTAAGGGGATAAAACTGACTTTAAAAGTGCACTCAAATAATGTATAATCTTTTAAAATGTTTCTCATAAAAGTATGTAATTATGAATGCCAATATGTGCTTGGACATCCATTTTTCGATATTCTTTTTAATACAGTGGATTTTTCTTTGAAAAATTATCCTCCAAGCAATTACATTGGCCAGATCTGTGGGACTTTGGTAGCATGGCTAGATTGAGATGGTTCCCATCCTTCTCCTTTAGGTTCCTTCTCAAAAGGAACTAAAAATAATGGATCCATGTCAGAACCCCACACCTGCCATGGCTGCAGCCTTATAGACCCCAGTCTCTCTTTGGCCTCTTCCCTTCTCTTCCTGGATCTGGATAAATATGCAGCATTCAAGGCATGGACCAGAGTCTTAACGAAACTATAATAATGTTCTGAATTTGTGATCTGGGTGCTGTTCTTTTTCTCTTGGCTCTCCAGTGTCACTTTCTGGGTGCATTTCTTCCGTCCTTTGACAGAAGAGATGTGCTTTGAAAAAGAACAGTGAAAAGACTGATCTTCAAACTCGGAATCTAGATAGAAATAGGGTTCAAAGGCATCATCATCTGGTCTTTCTTTTTTCAAGTAAACGAAATTCCAAAGGCTATGGATGTATTTGAGAAGTTTGTGCTTTTCTTTAATATGAATTCCCAAACTTGTGGTGATCCAGATTTTGCCTTCTATGGGTCCTGGCAAATTCATAAGTGTCAAATGGAAAGGAAGAATTCGGACCAAAAGGAAATCATATTCTATAAAATGAACAAAGATGTTGACTTGTTTCCACTTAGAAAGGGCATCCTTGAAGATTGTTGTATATCCAGTCATTGGGAAGCATTGTGATATAACAACGCAAATTCCATTCTTGACAAGCAAAGGAGTAAAAGTCCTCATGAAATTCTCTCCATTTTCTGTGTCTGAAGCAAAGAGGCCAATCAAGGTCCATCCAAAATGGAGGATCACTTGCACAATTCCTGGATACTGGATCCCTTCTTTGGGGAACATCTGGTGAAAAAAGGGGAATTGGCTTTTATCACTCAGAGCCACTGAAACAATTTTATCACTGATCTGAAAAATAATGAAGAATCTGTGTTATATTTGGGATCAGATCAAGTCCAAAGTATTAACTTTTAATAAATCTCACTTTGTTTTTTTAATGAATGCATTTGGATAGTTTGTTGATTAGTCATTCTTTAAATATTAAATGCAGACTATTAACAAGTTTGTATATAAAAATGGACTACAAGAAATAAAATAATCAAAGAAGAACAACAAATGTATGTCTGTATCAATACTGCAGCTTACCACAATTAGACTCACATGTACAAATGTCAACTGAAAGGAAACACATGAAGAATGGTACAGGAACTGGGCATGGCTAGTCAAGTGAAGAGAAGGACCAGGGGAGACAGGATAGTAGTCTTTCAATATCTGAGAGGCTGCCACAGAGAGGAAGGGGTCAAGCTATTTTCTAAAGCACCTGTAGGCCAGACAAGGAATTGTGGGAGCGCCATCACTTGAGACTTTCAAGAAGAGATTGGTCTACCATTTGTCAGAAATGGTGTAGGGTCTCCCTCTTGGGTGGGGGGGGGTTGGACAAGATGACCTGCAAGGTCCCTTCCAATTCTGATTACCTATAAACTAATCTGTAAATTTGTTCCCATAAAGGGTCATATTATATGTACTTTTTGAGGTTTTTCTTTGCTTCGATATCCCAGGTAATTTGTGCAGCAAGCTTTTTGCCTGCTTCTACAGTTATAAAAGAAACAAGGAGACCACAGCTCCTAATATAATTTGTCAGTGGTACAATCCAAGAGATTGTTAATTGAAAATGTTCTCTGTTCTAATGGACACAATTTGGCGAGTCTATCAGTTTCTACATCTTTAATTTACACCAATAATTATTTTCCCTGATTATAAACAAAGAACAAATTGTGTAAAATCCCAATTCAGTTCTCAAGGCAGCAGCTGGGCCTAAAACAGAACACTCAGTACCCCACTGCATATTTCCCTCCATGTAGGGTTAGTTTCACGGAGGAAGACATGCTGAGTGCAGTTGGTCAGCAAAACCTGGGTCTAAAGCCTGCTTATTTTTCAGCAAGAATTTCTTCCTTCATCTAACCACTCTCAACTTTACTCAAGATGACCTTAGCATTTATTTTAGCCACTATTTAGCCACTATTTAGCCACTGTTAGACAAATGGGCAAACAATTGCTTTTTTATTCCCTGTTTTTAAATGTAAAGAAGTCTATTGCCACCCAACTGGATATAGTGGGTATTATTTGTATGTGAAAAACAATCTGCCAATAAGAGGGCCATACAAGTTGGGTTATTTTTTTTTTTTAATAGTTCAGCTCTCCAGGACTCTGTTGCTTTTCTAGCCAATTATGAAGAATTTGATTATTAATACATTTGGTTAAAATACTTGATATGTTGACTAATTATGCTTGCATTTTAATTTTTTTAAAAAAACTTTATTAATCTTTTATAACTTTAAAAAGACAAACAACAAAAATATAAATCTTGTAACATCAACAGTTTGTGACATTCATCTTATACTAATATTTTGTGCATTATTTACAAATATATAAAATTTGTGCGGATATAAATCTTTAGCTTATCTACTGCTCATCCTTATTTTTTTTAGAATCCATTTATCTATCCAACTATCTATCTCTGCTTGCTTGCATTTTTTAATAAAGCAGTTAATTAATTCTAATGATCACTATGAGTCTACAATACGCATATGTGTCATCAATGGGAGTGAAGATAAACCATTGTGACTCTTTCAATGAACCTGGGATTTGTTCAATATATAAAATGTGAGTTTTCCTTTATTGCAGCATCTTCTATTGTACACAATACCCTTTGATTAAACACAGAGCAATCTTCACTTTCATAAGTATGCAGCAGAAGCCCAGAAAGCAATTAAGATGGTGTAGTGAGAGGAAATCCTGCTTTGATCCTTGCTCCAACCCTAATGTGTACGACAATCCCCAGCTAGGACTACAATGACCATAGTTAATTCCATAGATTCCCACTACCATCCACTCAGTTACTTTACCAGATAGTGAAACACACACACAAACCTGTGGGACTTTGTAGGTGCCTACTAATGTTGAAATCTGGATGGAGATGTCCTTGGAAGCTCCATCCAGAAGAGCCAAAAGGTTGTCCTGCCTTCCACAGCTGTAGTTGGGAACGTTGGCTTCTCCAATAGAGAGCATGTCCAGCAAGGCATCTGAAGTGCCAAGTGTGTCCAAATAGTTGTCATGGATGTTGTAGCCAAGTGTGAGGTTGTTCAGGAGATGGTGATTTTTGTTGACCACTTGAATATTAAAAATAAAGCGTTGGATTTCTATCTTAGTTAAAGGTAAACTAGTGTAAAAAAAGGCTCATGTTAATATCAGCATCAACAGAATAACAAAATACTTTTTTTCCTATTTAATCATCTTTTTCTCCATAGGCTTACTGAGTTTTAAGGCAATACCAACCCAAAATCAGAGGCAAATGGTAGTCACCCATCACCATTTAATATTTCTGAGAGTTGGGAAGATCAGGTGGAAATAATCCTTCACCAGAGTTTAAAACCACAAATGCACAACTATATGTTTCATCTGCCAAGCAGCTAGGTTGCAAAATAATTCAAATATTAGAGTAGAACTATCATAAAAGGAAGAGGATCGTTCATAAGCCATTCTATGAACAGCCTATTCCTATAAGGATCACTCATTGAATATCAATGAGCAGTTATAAAAATATGGAAATGAATCGGATAGAGAAAATTAGAACCATTTCAATCACTACTTTAAACAAGTCATGAACTCAGGATTGTACGATGAGAGGAAAACAATGTGGAAATCTCCCAGGATATTTTTTTTTCTGCCCCATCTTTGGATTTGAGTCTCTTCCACAAAATAAGACAAAAAAGGGACACCATGGAAAGCAAAACAATTCAGGAAATTAGTCAGATCCTGCAACATAGGAGTTAAGTGCAATAGGAAGAAAAGAAGGGGAGTGATAGAACTGCAAATGAAGCAAATGCATTTCCCTCACACTGAACGACTTACAAGCGAGTCTGATTAGGAGCCATGTTGAATTGCAGCATTGTTCTTAATAATCTTGAGGCACTGGTGACTATATTAATGAGATAGTGTCCTGGTTTGTAATAGCTCCATGGTTTTTCTCCAGCCCAGTGCCTAAAATTCAATGGACAGTTCATTGTAAGCTTCCCAGAGACTGGCCAGGAAGCTAGCAGCATCAGAAGCAGAAGCAGCAGGTCCATAATTCATAGAAACGAATCAAACCCCTTCTCATTTTTAAACAAGAAGTGTTAGAAACATTCTCTCGCAAGATAGAAGTGCCAGATTCAGTTGGGGACAAACGAAGTTTCACCTGGAAAGGGGAGAAAGGTGACATTCAAGAGCACAGCTGTATCTAAACATGTGCCAGAAAGAGTATGACTTGAGGCATTTATTCTTTTCTGATGCAAGATCCCTTCCATGTTGCTTCAGTCTGATGTTTACATCTAAGACAGTCACTGGAGAAGTAGCACGAAAGGTCTCAAAGACTTGGGTGATGTCAGTTACACTGAGGAGTGATCTCTCTGGGGACCTTTATTTTTTATTTTATTTATCTATTTCTTTGATTTGTCAATCGCTTACAAGTTAACAGGTATAAGTATAAACATAGTTATGAATACATGAAATGGATACAGATAAGAAAAATAAAAAGAAACAATAGGAGAGGGATGGTAGGCACGTTGGTGGGCTTATGCACGCCCCCTACAGACTTCTTAGGAGAGGGGTGAGGTCAATAGGAGACAGTCTTAAGGTTAAAGTCTTTGGGTTTTGGGGAAGAAACCGCAGAGTCAGGTAGAGTATTCCAGACATTGACCACTCTGTTGCTGAAGTTGTATTTCCCGCAATCAAGTTTGGTGTGGTTAAAATTGAGTTTGTATATATTGTTTGCTCTTTTGTTGTTATGGTTGAAGAGCTGAAGTATTCATTGACAGGTAGGACATTGCAATATATAATTTTATGTACTATTCTTAGATTGGACCGAAGGCTGCATAGTTCTCGGTTTTCTAGGTCTAGAATTTCAAGTCTGGTAGCATACCAGGCATTTTCAAAGCCTCCAAATTTTTATGATCCGTCCACACCTCAGATGAGTGTTTTGCCCCTTCTAAGAAATGCCTCCAGGTTAACAGAGCCCAATGAACTGCAAAAGCTTCTTTTTCCCAGATGGCTCATCTTCTTTAGGTTTCAGTTAATTAACAGGAAGTATATGCACACGGTTGCAGAGTCCCTGTCTTGTTTGCTTGTAGTAACACCGCCCCAACTGCTATGTCACCCACATCGGCTTGGATTACAAAAGGAGTATCCATGTCCGGGTGTTTGAGTAGGGTTCAGCAGCAAACAGTCATTTCAGCTTCTCAAAAGCGGCTTGACATTCCATGGACCACTCCAGGGGTTTACTAGGCTTCGGTTTCACCTCCCCTTTGGGTTTTTAGGAGATTTGTGATAGGCATTGCAATCTTCGCAAAAGCAGGGAGAAATTGACGGTAAAAATTAGCGAATCCCAAGAAACTTTGAAGTTGTTTCCTGGTGCGGGGAGGGGCCCATTCCAAAATGGCATGAACCTTCCCCGGATCCATTTCTATGCCATCATGTGAGATGCGATAACCTAAATAGTCAATTTTTTCCTGGTGGAATTCACACTTGGACAACTTTGCATACAGCTCAGCAGCTCGAAGTTTTTCCAGAACTGACCGCACTAGTTTCACATGTTAATCACGAGTCTCCATGTAGATAAGAATATCATCAAGATAAACCAACACCCCTTTGTATAGATGTTCATGCAACACCTGATTGATCATTTGCATGAATACTGCAGGGGACCCCTGTAGGCCAAATGGAAGAACGTTTAATTGGAAACAACCCATTGGGCAGTTAAAAGCAGTTTTCCATTTTCTCAGATTCAGAATAATGTTAGCTGGTGCTCCATTCAAAATCCAAGAAATAAATACTTAGACTCTTTTAATCAGAGAAAAGATATCTTTTACTGGAAATCAAGTGGTAGCAACAAAAGAATTCTGAATCTGAGAAAATGGGCGCGTAAATCACATATACAAAGTAATGGCAACGTTCCCACCCCCAATAGTTCATTGGCTCATCCAATTAAAAGTTCTGTCCATTGACCTTGACATAGTTTGATAAAGGGTTGCAGCTGTGCATAGCATAGAATAGAAACCTAAGCAAGAATGTACACGCCCCCACAGCTTATACAGTTCTGGTTTGTAACACCTCCAGCTCACTTCCAATAACCATTCCCCGCTCCTCCCCCTGTTACTTATGACAGCTGAAAGATGCAAAGCAAAGAGAGAAAAATCTGGAAGGAAAAATCTTGAAGGCTGAAACTCTGCATGCCTGAGAGACTTTAGACGCTGCTTTTAACCCCTACATGAATTGTCTCATCTCAATAAAGGATTCCTTTTTGATATGTTTGGATACGTTTTCAGAAGTTCATTCTAGTTGATTGAATAGGAAAAGTTCTATAGCCTGACAGGATGCTCTATATGTTAAAAAAAAAATCAGTGGAGGAATGCCAATATTATTTTAACAAATTTTATTCAGTTTTTCACATAAAAACAGAAATCTCTTTTTAGTGGACAACATATTTCCAGGTCATCACCTTTACATACAAATATGACAGCAATTATACATTCATATATGCATACTTAATTCTATTATTACCTTTTCCATTCCAAATTTTCAGTAAGGAGAGAAACAAACACATTAATTCTAGCCTCTTTCATTAATCTCAATCAAAACATCTTTTTGTTTCATTTCAATTATTTCAAATATAATCCTTTAAAATTTATTTTAAAAATAAAGCATAAACAATATGTGTTTGCCTTATTAGTATTATTATTGATTGCCAATGTCTCTCCTTGCTTTTAATAGTCTATATTGACTTATTAATTTAGTTGGTTCTTTAGCCTGTCATATTCCCTTTCCATTACACATTCTTTTTATAAATTCTAAATTAATACAAGTTTTAACACCTTTTTAATTCATCAACCATTATCTCTGAAAAAAATTTTCTTTTCAACATTTTACTATTTGTGTATTTCTTTATTTCATACGCCTGTTTCTTACTGCTTCTCCTTCCCCTCTTTTCCCCATATCTTTTCTCATTCCAGTTTATATCCCTCTCTTTCTTAATATCTTCCTTTCCCCTTTTCTGCTGGGTCTTTCTGTCTTTCCCAACTTCACAGGTATTCCCCCTTTTGATTACCTTCTTAAGTCTCAACTTTTTAACCTTCCTTCTTTACCCACTTCTTTGTAGTGTTCTTTGTGTTAATTGTCTGTTTAAAATGTCTTCTTCTTGAGTCAACTCCTCCTCCTCTGAAGCTCTTTCTTCTTGTTCTTCAATCGCCATTTCCATTTTTTCTAACACAGAGCAAAGTGATTCGCCTCTTTCCTGTAGTAATTCTCTCATATTTTTAAGTTCCATTTTTAATTCCTGAAGAGATATCATCATTACACACTCTTGTATTTTATGATCGTTAAAGTCCACAAAAAAGCACATTTACTTTCCTTCTTTCTTCTTTCAATTTTCTAAGGTTCTTAATTATTCCAGCCCAGGGTCTATACCAAAAACATCAATCAATCCCACAGTCATTCTTTCCTTGCTTTTTTCTTTATTCTGGTTCTGCTTTCACTTTCTAAGATTCTTACTTTGTTTCAACATTTCTTTAATATTATATCCACACAGGTTCATTCAGAAATAGGATGCTTTCCCTTGTTTAAGCTCAAGTTTTTGTCAAAAGGTGGCACTCTCCATTATGTAAAGTCTTCACCTTTTCCCCCTATTTTTTTATTTAGGGTTTTTCGAACCTCAATATTCCAATGCAGTCCAGTCTCCAATTTGTAAACTTTATTATTATTATTATTTGACAATCTTAAGTCCAGCTTTATTTTATGCCTGTTTATTGCCAAAATATTTTAGTCCAATTTAGTTAAATCTTTAGTTCTGGCTTCTTCCTTTCCTAGTTCGAAGCCCCACTTAGCTGTCAGAAATATTTTCTTATTTTTTTTCCTGTCCCTTTGTAATTTTGCTGCTCACTTTTCTTTTCTTAAAAATTCCATGTTACCTTAATCCCAGGGAAACTTTTGTCTAGTTGTATCACCCAATTGTCCCGGTTCAGATGTTATCCACCTCGTTCTTCCCTCCTGCACAAATCTTAATCCAGCTGAGTCCTCCTCTTCGGGGTGGCCATTTTAAACCACCGCTGCAGTCGTCTTCAGGGGGAAAAAGACCAAGCCCAGGAGGGGAGATGCAGCTCCCCTCAACCTGCTTAGCTGCTTCCCCTTACTCCACCGCCCTCCAAGGCAACTTCAGCCCTTAATCATAATGATCGGGGCTCTCCAATGAAAGAGCATGGACCATAGCCACAGAGAGATGCGATCTACGGTCTGTCAGCAAGGAGGCTCCGCCTTCTTCCGAATGCCAATATTTTTATTAACTAATGGGATGAAGGGCAATACTTTGTAGTGAGGCTGCTTGAGTCAAGATGGATTAAAATAAGGGTGTTTTAATGTCCATCTGAAAATAGATTGAAATGAGTCTTGAAGGAGTGATTTATTACAAACAAAAAATCTCTAGAAGAAAAGGGGCAGGAGAGTAGGAAGGCCAGAGTCTGAAATTATGCAGACACTTAGCGCTTAAATTGTAAACCAGGAATTCTTTATATTTTGAGTTTTAAGGCTCAGAGTAGGATATAACTTTGTATGATTCCTTGTATTTGCCATTCATTGGACTAGTTTCAAAAGTAGCAGCTAGAAAGCTCCCTGGAGAGAAAAGAAGGAAGAAGAAATCCCCAGCACTTCCATAATTATAGGGGAGAAGTAAAATGAATGCCACAGTTCCTTTGCAATGCTGATTTGATTTGATTGCTGATTGTACCCTATGACTATCATTAAGTGTTGTACGTTATAATTCTTGATTCTTAACTAATGTATCTTTTCTTTTATGTATACTGAGAGCATTTACACCAAGACAAATTCCCTGTGTGTCCAATCACACTTGGCCCATAAAGTATTCTATTCTATTCTGTCACTTCCAAAGGCCCAGAAACATTGTGTGTGTGTATGTGTGTGTGTTTAACTTTGCAAAGTTCTGATGATTAGTTTTTCTCTGAGCTTAATTTTATTCTTAGGGACTGGCCACATTATTGCCACAGACTTTTTGTGATGGTGCCCTTGAGCATTAGCTTTCAAAATAAATTTTGGCTCCAACTAAGTAGGAAGCTATTTCAGAACTGTGACATGCTGGAGAGAAATGCCCAACATCTTTGAATCCAAAAAATGAATTGAATTAGCCAGGGATTTCTCTTAAGAGGGGGAATGAATCAAACAAAAGTTTCAGCTTTACTCTGGCAGAAACCTCCAGGGGAGACTTTTGACAGACACATGGGAGTCAGATGAAGTTAACTTCTCTTGTTGACCCAGAAGGTCCTAAATGTCAGTCTTTCCCTGGTTGAGAAAAATGTCACTGGAAAATTTCAGGCTTCAACTTCCTCACCACTACAAATCAAAGCAATCCTGTTGTCAGGGTTCCAGCAATTGCCCTAATTAAATCATGAGCCTCGAGCCAAGCTTCAAAAGAATCCAAAAGATTTATTAGGAGCAACGTGTCAGCACTGACCCATATGAAGCCAACTCTGCTGCACGATCCTGTTTCCCTCCTCGCCCCTTCACATCAAAGAAAATCCTAAACTGGAACTGAGGACAACTTAAGTTTATCTTATTTATAGAATGGGGACAACAGAAAGGCAGTGTTTCAGGGAGGCAGCCTAAAAAACTAACCCATCAGGGTGTGTTTCTTATGTGTTAAGGTGGAAATAGAGAAAGCATGGCCATGGCTGACGAAGCCTAACAGGTGTGATATAAGTTAATATGTGTCTTGAATCAGTGAAGGAAAACTAAGTTGAAACTAAGCATGACAGCAGGAAAAAAAAGTCATCAGCGAATGTTTCTGTTGTGGCATTATGCAAATGGAGAAAGCTACTTAGCATTGAATCAGATTGGAATTAGAGAAAAGCCAATGTATCTTTTCTTTATAGATGATTGAAACAACCCTAGTATCTTTTTGCATTAAAAATTCCACAAAAACAACTTGCAGTTTATGTTTTTAATGATTGGACAGGATGGACTATAAAAAGAAGAGAGTTACCATGTAACTTTAAGAGAGAGAGAGAGGTTAAAATATTGTACTTATCATTGCTATGAAGAATTTTGGAAGCTACTTCTGTATGTTTTATAGTTTTACAGATATAATCCTATTTTTAACTCTATTTTCTCGTTCCTTTAGCTTTTTCTGTTATTTCTCTATTTTTTTTTTACTTCTCTCTATTCTAATTAATTTAAATTAGCTTTTACTAGGAAAGGATACACCCATTGCGGCAAAAACCTCTAGTTCTTTTCTGCCTTCCAAGAGATCAGCCAGTGTTTCCAACTCCTTTCCAATCATTCCACCTGAGTTACAATCTCCATGACAATTATTTGAGCTCAAAAATCACTTGAGATGCTGTGCTGGACCTGCTCTCAGAAAGAGAAGCCAATGTTTCTAACTACAGCTGTAAAAAGCAGAAGGACTTTTTCATCATCCTTGAAGGGACTGTGACTGACAGCTTCTTTTAGGCTGCCACAATGTTTTTCTTTTTTTGTCTTTTAATCACCTCACAATCCCTTGCATCAGGATGGAGGGAGTTGAGTGTTTACCAGTTGGATGCCCTTCCTATCACCAATGCAGAGTACACTGCAGATATTTTCTCATTGTGCCCAAAGAGAGAAATATCTGCCGCTACTAAGGGTTGAACAATGACTTAGCAGGAGGAGTACATAAGCACTCCCAGTGCCCACATTTTATCTGCAAGACAAGAACTCACTTGTTTCTTCATGACAACTGCCATTTTTATAACAAGCTTTTCCAATTTCTTATTTGAAACATCAGTTCTTAGTGAAAGGCTGGAAAGATGGCCACAGAGAAGAAGGAGGAGATTAAAAAGATCTTATCCCCCAAACCATCTCATTAACTTCATGGTGTGGATTGTGGCACAGGCCTTAAATGCTTTATATTCAACCAGAGACAAGATGAAGAAGGCTGAGAATTCCTTTGATGTTAGGAAGATCCAGCCATGAGGGAGCCAAGAAGGAAGATACAGCCAATTACACATATTTTTAGAATAAATGTGATGGTTTCTGGATGACTGTTTTTGTGAATAGGATCTCTTTGTAAAACTTCCATTTTAAGTATGTAAGAAAAGGTCTTGTGAATCATACCAGGACCCATTTTCATGTCAAAATGACCACCTAAATACATGTGGATGTCCACAAGCAGAAGATATATGAATTGTCCCAACTTCTGTTTAGGCCCAGTCTCATCCATCTTCCTTATATCACATCCATGGCATAGGCCAGTGGTGGCTAGCCTTTTTGGGCTTGTGTGCCAAAAATTGTGCATGCGCTTACATGCTCCTTTTTTGGCCTCCCAAAGGCTTGAGGAAGGCTTCTGTAGGCTTCTACAAGCTTTGTAGGCTAAAATCTAGCCCTGTTTCATCACTTCCTGTTTTTCTGAAAATACAGGAAGTGACAAAACAGGGCTAGATTTTGGCCTAGAAAGCTTGAAAAAGGCCTCAAAAAGGCCTCAAACCAGCCAAAAATCAGCTGTAAAGCATGCACATGTGCAGTGAGGTAAGTTTGCCTGCAGCTTGTATGCCAGCACAAATGGCTCTGTATGCCACCTGTGTCACACATGCCATAGGTTTGCCATCACCCCATTCTGTAGGAACTCTTTTCTGGAAAAATTATTTTAGCTCCTCTCTTGTTTATCTTTTACATTATAATTTAGTTAACATTTGGATAATCCAGATACTCTTCATCTTAATTTATCCAGAGGAGTCTCCCTGCTCTCTTTATCTTGATGATGTTGATATCTTGAGACCAATACTGCAAAGAACCCAATTGCACATCAACTAGGATACAATTAAAATAAAAATATTTTACACTTTGCAATTATTTCTGGCATATTAACAATATTTCCATTGCATAAGTGTCATGTTCAAAATATCCTGGGGGGCATTTCTGGGCTCAAATTACTAAGGACAAAGGACATATATGATATCTCAAAAGAGCTCAGCAGCCTCTTACAATTCTACAGTACAAGGATGGAAGACACCGTTGTCCAACTTATTTTATTCCAGCAAAATCATTGTCATGCTAATGTGTCAGGATTCCAGCAATTGCTCTAATTAAATCATGATTCCCAAGCCAAACTTCAAAAAAACTTCAAAGGATTCATTAGAGGCGACATACTGGCATTGTCCTGTATGAAGCCAACTCTGGTATACGTAATTTACAGTCCCCTGTGACCCTGTTTCCCCCCTCCCTCCTGGGTGTCTCATAAACCAGATTCTCCAATTGAACATGTTCACAGGCTGGGTGTCATCATTCATGTTCTCCAATTAAATATATTTGCAGGCAAAAACTCTGGTATTTTAGTTACAATCTTTTAAAGATAAGAGTTGGAATGTACTTTCACTTTCAACTGCTCTTCCAGATTTCCTTCTTCTCCCCCCACCCCCCCTTTTTATGTCAACTACTAAAACAGGCATAGGAATGTTTTATGAGTTGACACTAATGCATGGAGAATATCTTGAACCATTATTTAGATTTGTATTGTTTGAAATTCCTCTATCTCACATTTCAAACATTTCTTCTACTCGTAAGGAGCTCCTTTGTATTCAGGTCAGGCCTCAGAATGATAATGTAGCACTTGGGAATGAAGATGCAGCATAGGAGACCAGCATTGGATGACAAGATGGAGAAAACCTGCACAGCCACCATGTATTTCCCTTTGGTACTCAGGTAGGTGGGCACAAAAGTCACCCAGACACTGCAGAAGACCAGCATGCTGAAGGTGATCAGCTTGGCTTCATTGAAGGTCCCAGGCAGATTCCTGGCCAGGAAAGCCACCGTGAAGCAGATGGTAGCTAGGAAGCCCAGGTAGCTGAGGGTGATATAGAACATGATAACAGAGCCTTCATTGCATTGCAGGATGATCTCTCCATGTTGGGAGTAAAGGTCAGAGTCGGGGAATGGGGGAGAAATTCCTAGCCAGATTAAGCAGATGATAATTTGAACAGCAGAACCAGAAAGGATGATGGAATTGGCCAAGCTTTTCCCCAACCATCTCTTCACTCGGTTTCCTGGTTTTGTGGCCAAGAAAGCCAGCACCACCATGATCGTTTTGGCCAAGAGAGAAGAAATGGCAACTGAGAAGATGATACTGAAAATTGCTTGTTGGAGAAGGCAGGTGGCTTTCCTTGGTTGACCAATGAATAGAAGAGGAGACAAGAAGCAAATCAGGAGGGAGACCAGGAGGATATAAGAGAGATCTCTGTTGTTGGCTTTGACGATGGGGGTTTCTCTATATTTAATAAATGTGATTAAAATGAGGCTTGTCATTAGGAACAAGAGTAGCAGCAAAGAGACCAGGATGCTGCCCAGATGTTCTTCATAAGACAGGAAGGTTACAACTTTGGGGATACACTGGACTCGGTCCTCATTCGGATATTTATGATCTGGACACTTGGTGCATTTTTCTGTCTCTGAGAAAACCAAAAAACAACATTTCTTTAACTTTCTTGTCCTGTCACATTTTTGGGACAACTGATTCCCAGGAGCATTTTCAAATAAGCATTTGTTAACAGTTGAGTGGGGGGGAAATCAAGAAGAATATAACTGTATGCCTATCTCTCTTTTTCTATCCCTATTGCTAAGGTCTAGCAAATTGTGGGACATTATAGGATAGTGGTGGCTAACATTTTTAGGTTCCCATGCCAGCATCCAGAAGGCAATGCACGCAGGGGCCCCCTCATGCCTCCTGTGCATGCGCACATGACCCCCCCATGCAAGCCACACATCTCTACACATACACATGCATCTCCCACGTACCCACCCACCGCATGCATGCACACCAGATACCCTCCAATCAGCTGTCGGGCAGGTAACATGCATGCATGCGCAGTAGACCTGCTCTTGAGAGAGGGCTCACATGCCAGCAGTAATGACTCTGCATGCCATTTCTGGTACACATGCCATAGGTTCACCATCATGGTTATAGGACATGAATTATTTCCTCTGTAATCAATAGAACCTTCATAGGAAGCTACATTATCAGAGTCAATAAATGAATCAGTTTTTCTTCCTAGGCAAACTTTCAAAGTCAGGGGTGTCAAACTCAAGGCCTGGGGGCTGGATCCAGTCTGTGGGATGCTTAAATCTGGCCCACGGGGGCCACTCTGGAAACAGTGAAGGACCAGCCTGTGGTGCCTCTGCCAGCAAAATTAGAGCTCAGGAGAGTCGCAGGCAGCCCCCCAGAGCACTATTTTCTCTGGTAGAGGGATGCAGGAAGCCATCACAGCCAAAAATGACACTCGGGAGCCTGTTTTCACTGGCAGAGCCCTGGGGCCTCCACAGGTGCCCCTGACACAAGTGTTGTTGAGTTGGCCATGCCCACCTTGGCCACGCTTGCCCCAGCTCCCTGAGATTAAACACAACCCTGAGGCGGCCCTCAGTAAAAGCAAGTTTGACACCCCTTTCTAAGTCATGTCCAGTGTTATTTGTAAGAATAAGTATGGGAATCAGAGGATGTTTCCCATGCAAATTTACTTGGCTGACAGAGTAAGCTAGTCCTAAAAATAATAAGGAATGGCTACTGGCATTGGCAGTAATTTTTATGTAATGAGTTGCACACATAATTATCCGCAACACTTCATGTGGAGAAGGAACACCTTCTGAGTACAAGAACTCAGATGTTCCTAGAGAGGTAAATGTGGAAGATCACTTTGAAACAAAAAAAGCATAAGAGGCATTTTCTCTGGCAGTAATAAAAGCTTGATCTATCTGCCACACCTTCCTATCTTTGTTCAGATCTTCCTTTAGGATATTTTTGGTATCCTTCCCTAGAATAGAATAGAATAGAATAGAATAGAATAGAATAGAATAGAATAGAATAGAATAGAATGGAATGGAATGGAATGGAATGGAATGGAATGGAATGGAATGGAATAGAATAGAATAGAATAGAATAGAATAGAATAGAATAGAATAGAATAGAATAGAATAGAATAGAATAGAATAGAATAGAATTCTTTATTGGCCAAGTGTGATTGGACACACAAGGAATTTGACTTGGTGCAAATGCTCTCAGTGTACATAAAAGAAAAGATATATTCATCAAGAGTCAAGAATCATAAGGTACAACACTTAATATTAGTCATAGGAAACACCAAGCAATTAAGTCATACTAGGAAACAGTCAATATATTGTAAATCGTAAGGATACAAGGGACAAAGTTACAGTCATACAGTCACAAGTGGGAGGGGATGGCATAAGGAGTTATGAGAAGATTAATAGTAATAGTAATGCAGACTTAGTAAATCAGTGGCCCCCAACCTTTTGCCCATCCCCCAGGGACCAGTTCCATAGAAAGAGATTTTTCCATGGACCAGAGAGCGTGTGGTTTCGTGTGCTGCCTGCATTTCGTGGATGAGGCTTTGCTTGTTTGTGCAGCCCAGTTTCTGGCATGCCATGGACCACATGCTTCCAATCCACAGACCAGTGGTTTGCGGCCCCTGCTTTAGATTACAAATTGTGCAGTTTGAAAATAAACAAGAAAACAGTTGAGCGTCGAACTGTCTTATAATTTGCACTTAATATAATTTATAATTCTCTGGATGAATCCACTCCCACAAGGCCTACCCTTTTCTCTGGTGTCACCCACCTTCCTGAGTGGAAATGGTCCCGTCTGGACAAGGAACACAGTCATAGCAGCAAATTGGCTCTCCTTCTCGCTTCCGCTTGACAAATCCAGGATGACATTTTTCCACACATTTCGACTGAGGAAAAGTCTAAACAGGGGGAAAAATGGAATTACAAAGAAAATATGGTAGCCTAAACATTCTGACATGCTATTGAAATAAGACTAAAATTGACTGCTGAGTTTCTAGAATTTTAGTGAAGGGAGATGGAGGTGAGGCCATGAAAAAAGTATCTCTCAAAAAAGATTAACTTGAGCATCTATTTCTCCAGTAGATAGGATATGGATAACAGTGATGGGATTCAATTTTTTTTTACTATCAGTTCTGCAGGCGTAGCTTGGTGGGTGTGGCAGAGGAAGGATACTGTAAATCTCCAGTCAGAGTTGGTATTTGCCAGTTCTCTGAACTACTCAAAATTTCCTCTACCAGTTTCTCCAGAACTGGTCAGAACCTGCTGAATACCACCTCTGATGGATAGGAGTCCTATGTCAGAAAGAGACTTTCTAAGGCTCAGATAGGTATCCAAGAAAATTCCTTTCTGTTGAAGAACAACAATTAGGTAACAACAACTGGCACAGAGAAACAAGCCTGTATTAGTTATTAGTTAAATTTGCAGCCTCTTTTTTTTTTCAAGCATACTTGAAGCAGGTAACAATCAAGATGAAAAATTGCATTCAAGGGTTTTTCAGATGAGGTGCTGTCTTACACACCAAATCTAAGCAGTGTTTTGTTTCAAATTGTCCCTCGTTACTTCACATATCAGGAAGGACTTTTCTTCAATCAGCCGGGTTTCCTCACTTCAGTTTTCTACATTCAGTGAATGTATCATACAGTCCAGAGGTGGCATTCAGCAGGTTTTGACCAGTTCTAGAAAACCGGTAGCGGAAATTTTGAGTAGTTTGGAGAACCAGGGTAACCTTCCCCCTGGAGTAGGGAGGGAATGGAGATTTTACAGTATCCTTCCCCTGCCATGCCCATCAAGCCATGCCCACCAAGCCACGCCCACAGAACTGGTAGTAAAAAAATTTTGAATCCCACCACTGATATAGTCAGTATGATTCCATGTGAATAGAAAGCCTTGGATTTCCTTCATAGGAGCAGAAGGCCTATGACACTATCATAGTGGGGTGAAAGATTGGAATGAATAACTCTGTCCAAGCCTGGGTTGCTTAAAAACATCTTGACATGCCCTTTCATGGGAGACTGGTCCCAACTAGTACAAAACAAATCCTGATTCCAAAGGTTATTTCCCACCGGTACCATCCAGTCTTGATTCAATGTCATTTAATTTGATCCAATCCTGAACTCAGGCACTGGTCAACAAAATGTCTACCTTCTTCCCTAGTGGAGGACAGGGAACAAGCAAACCACAACTCTTAGCCCTTGGGACCCTCTTTCACACCGTTTTCATTCAGGTTCTCCATTTCAACATTGGTGCATAGGCCTAGCCAATGAAATGGGTCAGAACCCTTTTGAAAATAGAGAAAAGAAACCAATAATTCTCCTACCTTGTTGCGCGACTTTAGATATGATAGATAATCTTGGTTGAGGATAAATCTCTGTCTTTCAAAACTCCCCAGGTTGGTTTTGGTGAGACCTATCTTAGGAAAAACCACCCAGCTAATGATTTTCAGATCACCTGTTAAATCTCCATTTTTATCCCAGTACAGATTGAATGTGGAATAATTCAAAAATTTATTCTTCTTCAAAAAGGGATGGAGCTAGAATTGGAACATGCAGGAATTTTAAAAGCATTACTCTTGGTTACTTATTCCTTGTTCTGTTCTCATCTAAATTTCTCTTCTACAGTGGTCTAACTTGCAAATATTCTTTGTTGGGAGAATACATTTTATCACTATCTTCAAAAGTGAAAAAGAAAGGGTAAGCAAAATGTGTTAAACATATATTCACAATATTTGTATTGAAAGAAGTATAATGCACAATATTTGTCAATTATGGGGAACATTATACGGCAGGTCACAAATAATTTGGACAAACTAACAGAGACAATATTTATAAACTGCTTGAAAGCAGCCACACCTAGAGTACTACATCCAGTTTTGGTCACCACATTATAAAAAAGATGTTGAGACTCTAGAAAAAGTACAGAGAAGAGCAACCAGGGTGATTAGGGGACTGGAGGCTAAAACATATGAAGAACAGTTACAGGAACTGGGCATGGCTAGTCTAGTGAAGAGAAGGACCATTCTTCCAATATCTGAGGGGCTGCCACAGAGAGGAAGGGGTCAAGCTATTTTCTAAAGTATCTGAAGGTCAGACAAGGAATAATGGATGGAAACTGAACAAGGAGCGATTCAACCTGGGAATAAGGAGAAGTTTTCTGACAGTGAGAACAATCAACCAATGGAACAGAAGTTGCCCTCGGAAGTTGTGGGAGCACCATCACTTGAGCCTTTCGAGAAGAGATCGGACTACCATTTGTCAGAAATGGTGTAGGGTTTGGTTGGACTAGATGACCTATAAGGTCCCTTCCAACAATCTGTTATCTGTTAACAGGTGATTACCAAAATGCATTTTCAAAATGGGAAACATGATTAGATGAATTAATTCTTCATTTTAAGGCTACATTGATATAATATTTATTTATTTATTATTATTTTATTTTTTTCAATCGCTTACAAGATAATAGATATAAGTATATACATAGTTATGAATACATGAAATGGGTACATATAAGAAAAATAAAAGAAACAATAGGACAGGGACGGTAGGCACGTTGGTGCACTTATGTATTTATGTATTTATCTATTTGTTTATGTATTTATCTATTTGTATCTATCAAATTTATAGGTTGCTCATCTTGTTGTGGGAGGCAACATTGCACTTCTGAAAGTATGAATGTCTCACCAACAGTTTTTTTTACAGACTGGGACATTAGAGAGGATTCTTTCTGAGTTTCTCTTTCTGCCCATTATTCAGTTTTGGCTCTCCCACTCTTCTCTGACTAAACATTTTTAATAGATTGAGGGAATGCTGGTGATATAAATTGGTTTTGGCAAAGCATTAACAAACAAATGATTTGGAACCTAATTAAATGAGGGCTGGATGGTACATTAAGTGAATAAAACTGTTTAAAATTGTATCCTCTTCAATAATACCAAACTTTCAGAAAAATATGATTCCCAATAGAAAAAGTGCATTAATACAATGTAGTAGAAAAATACCTTATATTTAAGCAATCAGGACTTTAGCAAATAGGACTCAACAAACTATATTGTCTTATGGAAGAACAAATGGATGCCATATGCAATGTAGATTTTTCTCAAGTTTTTGTTTGTATTTTTCTCATAGTATTATATACCTACGGTCACTAATTATAATAAATTAGTAGCAGAGGTATTATTTGAATGACTTGATGACAGTCAAATAATTAATTTGATGATACTGTCATTCATGATGCACAAGAAAAAGGAAGACTGATACCAAATTTGATAAGAATATCTGTGAAAATTATTTTAAGTTAGTAGCTGATTGCAAACTGACTGTGAGACATCAGTTTGATGCACATGGAAAGAAGGCAAATGTATCCATATTTTCAGGAAGTGAACGCTGTGGCTGGGGAGACACTAATTCGCGTACAAGCGCAACTTGCATGCACCACACTTAACAGATAACAGATAATCAGAGGTGGAAGGGACCTTGTAGGTCATCTAATCCAACCCCCCTCCAAGCGGGATAACCTACACATTTCTAACTAATGGCAGTCCAATCTCTTCTTGAAAGTCTCAAGTGACATTCGCTGATTGTCTTAATTCAATGCCTGAGCAGCCATCAGTAAGGAAACCTTGAACTGGGATTCGTACAGAGAGGAGGAATTTGAGCTAAATCATCTATGGTGTCTATCAGATTTATGAATGTAAAATTCTAACCTATACATTCTAACCTATACATATTAAAATGCATACATCGTTTTAAAAATTAGTAGTGCTTAATATCAAAATATATCTGTTTTAGTAGCAGTTCTTTGGGACATAATGCCTGAAGCCATTAGGTTGGCCAGAACTTGGCCTTTTGTTGCACAGAGAGGTTGAGAAGGTTCTCCTCTTCCTCCTTCAGATTCCTTTCCCAAAGGGACTAAGTTTGATGGACCCTTGTTGGGACCCCATACCTGCCATGGCTGCAGCCTTGGAGCCCCCAAGTTCACTTTGCCATACTTCCTTCTATTCTTGGTTCTGGAGGAATACGCAGTATTCAAGGCATAGGCCAGAGTCTTAATGGCACTATAAAAATGGTGGAAATTAACAACCTCAACCATGTTTCTTTTTGCTTGGATCTCCAGTGGTTCTTTCTCTGTGCATCTTTTCCGGCCTTTGACAGAAAAGGCATGCTTTGAAAAAGAACAGTGAAAAAACTGAGCTCCAAATGGTGGATCCAGAAAGAAATTGGGTATAAAATAATCCCTTGCTGGCTGTTTTTTTCTCACAAAATCAAGAGTCCAGATGCTATTCACATATTTGAGAGCTCTGTGCTCTTTCAATGGATATAGTCCGACGAGTGTTGTGATCCAGACTTTCCCTTCAATGGGTCCTGGCAAACGCATAAGTGTAAAATGGAAAGGAAGAATTCTCTCCAAAACAACACCATATTCTATGTAGTGAACAAAGACGTTGACTTGTCTCCACTTAGAGATGGTATCCCTGAGGGATGCTGGATGTACAGACCTTGAGAATTGTTGCGATAGAACAGCACAAATTCCATTCTTGACAAGCAAAGGAGTAAATATCCTAATGAAATTCTCTCCATTTTCTGTGTCTGAAGCAAAGAGACCAATCAAGGTCCATCTAAAATGGAGGAGCACTTGGACAATTCCTGAATAGAGGAAGCCTTTCTTGGGGTAAAGTCGGTGGTAAAAGGGCAATTGACTTTTATCATGCAGAAATTCTGCAAACATCTCTAAACTGGTCTGAAAAAGCAATGAAGACTATTTATATTTGGAGTCAGATCAATTCTAAAATAGTAGTTTTAAAGAAATTCAATTTCATTTTCATAAACATATTTTAATATTTTATTGCTGATTGATCATTGGGTGACATGAAGATACAGAATAAAAAGATAACATTAATGAAACAATAGCACCCAAGATAATAAGTTAAAAAGAGTAAGGATAAAGAATGCAAATTACTTTTCTGTATCATCCCTATAATTTATGCCAATCAACCTCAACTGAAATACTTCGTTTAAATAAAGAAACATATTTTATATACTTTTTGAATTTTGACCATCCAGGAAATATATTATTTTAATATAAGGATCCCAATATATCATTTGTCTAATTTTCAATCTAAAATACAAGTCTTTTTCTTATATAATCAACATTCAGATAATAGATGTGTTTTGTCTATCTCTGGAGCTCAGCAAATACTAGTCTGTTTACTATAAGGGTCTTGGTTAAATCTTCCATTCTGTCAAGCTGCTCAAATCCTGCTTGAGTAAATACCACCTTAAGATGTTAGACATTTCTGCATTGAAATATTTGCCAATTTGGAAATACATTTGTAGCACCTCATCCATTTCAATGAGCCATCCATTCTCACTGAGCATGGCTGTGTCTTTCTCGGCTTCTATTTCTGAATTTATTTATTTATTTTTGTGCAGCAATCTTTTCAACTTGTTCTTCAGTTACACAAGAGACAGGAAGACCACAGCTCCGAATATAAGTTGTCAGTTGTACAAGTCAAGAATTGAATTAATTAATTAGTTAATTAATTAATTGAAATTTTGTCTCTTCTATAAGGAGAATTTGGGGAGTCAGTTTTCATATAGCTTATCTGAGGGACCATCTCTTGCCAGTCACATCTACCTGACCCACCAGAGCAAGGAGACAAGGAATGTTGTGAGTTCCATCCCCTAGGCCTAGGGAGATACATCTGGTGGACCCAGAAGAATGGCCTTCTCCGTGGTGGCTCCCTCTCTCTGGAACATCATCCCCTCAGAGATTCGAATGGCCACCACTCCAGCACTCTTCTGGAAGGCGCTGAAGACCTGGTTCTGCCAGCAGGCCTGGGAAACGCAGAATGGGATTGAGCCCATTAAATGGCTCATGTGATGGGACAGGGTGTTCTTTTATTATATTGTTTTATTATGAAATTATTCTCTTTTATTAGTTTTATTGTTTTATATATGAATTTTTTATATTCCTGTAAGCTGCCTTGAATCGCCATGTGCAAATAGGTAGCAATATAAATTTTCTAAATTAAATAAATCAAATCAAATTTTAAGTACACTAATAATTGGGCACTGAACCTAACATAGAACCTTGAGGTTCTATGCTTCCCTGCATCTAGATATAGTTCCATTTGAGGATTACACACTGAGTGCTCTTGGCCAGCCAAAACTCTTTCCAAAGTCTGCTTGTTTTTTAGCAAAAAGTATTTTTTTTTCACCTATCCATTTCAAGTCTACTTAAGCGGATTTGAGCATATATTTTAGCCACAATACCTAGACTATTGGGCCTGTAATTTCTAGGATCCTTTTTATTCCATTTTTAATATAGAGAAACTACTATAGCCAGCTTCAACTCAACTGGATATGGTTGGAATTATTGATATGGCTAAATGAACCTGTCAATAAAGGGCACCACAACTTAGAGAGAGAGGGAGGGAGGGAGGGAGGGAGGGAGAGAGAGAGAGAGAGAGAGAGAGAGAGAGAATCATTCAGCTGGCAGAAAGGAGGAAAATTCTGTATTGCTCTTCAGGTCTTTTATGATGAATTAAATCATGAACCTTTTAGGGTAAAAAAAATAGTTGACATGTTGGCTAATATGCTTGTAATTTGGTTAATTGATAATAGTGGTCCCTAGCAGTTTTATAAGTCATATGTATTTTCATCAGCTATAAGTAAGAATCAATTTGAATTCTTTTCACAAATCTCTGGGGTTTATTTTTACCATTGAAAATATTGTTATTTTTGTTATGATTATATACAAAAGATGAGCTTCCCACCTCTGTTTCACCTTCCATTTGTGCAGAAAACAAACATAGAGCCTATCCTCCCTTTCCCAGGAATGAAGCAGAAGACCCAAATGATGATGACGCAATAGAAGGATATCACTGCTGTGATCCTTCCTTGCTCTATTCTGTGGATGCCAATCCCTAACCATTACATCTACAACATCATCGTGATAACTAGTTCTGAAGCAAAGATGGGGTTGGATCTATCACACACCAACTCAGCATCCCACTCAATTAACCTACAGAAAAACATACATACATACATACATACATTCATACATACATATATACATGCAGACATACATACATACCTGAGGGACTTTGTAGGTGCTTCCTAATATTGACATCTCAGTGGAGATATCTTCAGGAGCTGCATCAATAAGAATCAAAATGTTGTCCTTCCTTCCACAGCTATAGTTGGGAACATTGGCTTCTCCAGTAGAGAGCATGTCCAGCAAGGCATCTGAAGTCCCAAGGAGGTTCAAATAGTTGTCATGGATATTGTAGCCAAGTGTGAGATTTCGCAGAATAAAGAGACCCATGCTGATCATTTGAATATTGAAAATGTAGCGCAGTATTCTTAACTTATCAAAAGGTAAGCTAAGGTTAAAAAAATGTTCATGTTAATATCAGCTTCATCAACAATCAGCAGTAACAAAATGTTTTTTTTTTCAGTTTAATACTCTTTGTCCCCACAAACCAGAGACAAATAGTTACTCATCACCATTTCATTTTAATAAGTTTGGGAGAGATGGGATGGAGGTAGTTTTCCATTAAGCTTAAGAACCATAAACAAACCATTATTTATAGCCTATCTAGTAACTAGGATTCAAAATCATCGAATCATTAAACCATCATAATAAGAAGAGGATATTTCATGTGCCATCAATCTCTGTTCCTATAAGGATCAGACTTTGAATATGAGTGATTATTAAAAAAAAAAGGACTGTACAGATGCAACCCATTTAAACCAAATTTTGTACTCAAGTGATAACTCAGGATTGGATTGGGGAAAATATATAATCTGATTCTGGACTGTTTTAAGGATTGTCCCCCCCCCCAAATCTTGGTTTTGAGTTTTTTAATAGAACATAAGACAAAAGCGAGAAGCAATAGAAATCAGAATGATTGGGCACATCCTGCAATTTTGGTGTAAGTGAAGTAAGAAAAGAAAGAGAGCGTTAAAACTGTGAATGGAGAGAATGCATCTCCATCCGTTTGAATGACTTACGAGTGAGGCTGACTAGAAGGAGCCGTGTTGAAAGGCAACGTTGGTGTACGTGATATTTTAGTTCCAGTGGTGACCATACTAATGACATGGTCTCCCGGCCTGTAATAGCTCCATTGTTTATTTCCATCCTGGTGCTCAAAATTCAGGGGACACTTCATTCTCAGCTTCCTGGAAACTGTCTGGGACACCAGCAGCCCCAGGAGGAGAAGCAGGAGGCCCATAATTCATAGGGCTGAATCAATCAGTTGAGAAAGTCCAGAAATATTTCACAAGAAGAGTTCTCCACTCCTCTACTCGCTGCAGAATACCTTATGCCACCAGACTTGAAATTCGAGACGTAGAAAACCTAGAACTACGCTGCCTTCGGTCTGATCAAAGTATAGTATATAAAATCATACATTGCAATGTCCTACCTGTCAATGAATATTTCAGCTTCAACCATAACAACACAAAAGCACACAATAGATGCAAACTCAAGGTTAACCACACCAAACTTGATTGCAGGAAATATGACTTCAGCAACGGAGTGGTCAATGTCTGAAATACTCTACCTGACTCTGTGGCTTCTTCTGCAAACCCCAAAAACTTTAACCTTAGACTGTCTACTATTGACCTCAGCTCTTTCCTAAGAGGTCTGTACGGGGCGTGCATAAGCGCACCAATGTGCCTACCATCCCTGTCCTACTGTTTCTTTTATTTTTCTTATATGTATCCATGTATTCATAACTATGTTGATCCTTAAACCTATTATCTTGCAAGTGATTGACAAATCAAATAAATAAAATCAAATAAATAAATAAAATCCCCTTCCTGTTTCTAAACAAGAGCAAGAAAAGTTAGATGATTCAAAGCACTCTCACAAGTTGAAATATCCAGTAGCTTTCCTGATTCTGACTGAGACAAACTAAGCTTCATCTGGAAAGGAAAGAAAGGTACATGCAAGAGGATAGTCTCTGCCTATCTCTGATCTTGTGCCACACACAGCATGATTTGAGGCATTTATTTATTTTTTCTGATGCAAGGTCCTTTCCACGTTGCTTCAGTCTGATGTTTACCTCAAAGGCACCCCACAGGAGAAGTAGCAGATGAGATCCCCCAAAACAGAACTGTGAAAATTACAGTGAGAAGCAACTTCTCCTCTGGGGAGCCTAAACTTCTTTTTTTAAAAAACAAACTTTATTGATTATAAATATCAAATAAACATATACACAAGACACAGAAGAAGAAGAAAAAAGAAATAGGAAAAAAAAAGATTAAAAACTAACAATTCTACTATCGACAGTCTACGGTTCCTTGTTTGTTATCAATATTGGTGATATATTTACAAATACATCTTATTGCAAATATATAATTACTACTTCTTTTACATCTATTAATTGGTAGATCAATCTTTTTTGTTTTTCTTTTTTAAGTTTATAGGCCAACCACCTTCCTGATTTATTGGCCTGTTCAAAAAGTATCTGTCTGGCTATGTTTAACTTTGAAACCATTCCTTCTTGTTCGATTAAATTTAATTTATGTTTAGTTATTATCATCTGTTTTTTTCAATTTGCAATCTTTTGGGGTGTTTTGCAGCTGAATTTCTGATTCTTTGTTCTAATTTATTTTGTTGGGCATATTTTTCTTTATTTCTTTTAGCAGTGTATGATATTGTTGTGCCTCTTATTATTGCCTTCATTGTATCCCAAATATTCTGTTTCGTAGTTGCCTCATTATTATTTTCTTTTAAAAAATAGTCTAATTCCTCATCAAGTTTATTCATAAATTCTTTCTCTTTAATTAGCTGTGTATTTAAGGTCCACCTTTTCCTTGGTTTCTTCCTGCCTTTCCACACTATCTGAATCAGGTTGTGATCTGCCCATTCGTTTGGTAAAATTGCAATCTCTTTTAATTCATTTACTAATTCACCATTCATTCACACCATATCAATTCGTGTCCATGATTGTTGAGGGTTGGAGTAAAATGTAAATTGCTTTTTCTCAGGGTTTAATTTCCTCCACATGTCTATCAAATTTAGTTCAATTATCATTTCTTCACATGTTTTTGGTAATTTTCTTTTTCTCTCTCTCCCCCCCCCCCCCACTATGATCTTTCTGGTGGTCCACAACAGCATTGAAATCCCCCATGATGCAAATATTCCTTTTATCTAATTCCACTAATTTCCCATGTAATTGTTTAAAAAATTCCTTTTGGTTATTGTTAGGGGCATAGATTACCACTAGTAGAATTGGAATTGATTTAATCCAAATTTGTAACATCAGAATTCTTCCATTGGGGTCTATCCAAATTGGCTCTGCTTTCATATCATCTTTCACGTATACTGCTATCCCTTTCTTTTTCCTAAAATCTGCTGGTGACATATACAAATTCCCTAGCTTGGGGCATTCTAGATATTTTTCTTCTTCCTTCCTTATATGAGTTTCCTGTAAACATATTACCGTATTTCCCCATGTATAAGCACCCCCTTTGTATAACCCCCCCATTTTTGGACTGTGAAGTTTTGAAAAAAATATTTTATTAGAGAAACAAGTTATGAAGAAAGAAAATTTACAAAGAAACAAAATTCGACGTCTAGATCTACAACTTCGGTCATGACGCCGAAAGCGGTGCGGGCGACGCTAGCAATCTACGCATCGGAATGAGAGTAGGAACGAAGCATTCAGGCCGATGCCTAGCGTATGCATTTCTATCGCGTACTCGCACTCGTAATCGTATCGTCACTTACAATTTTTACAAAAAAGTATAGCATACTGCTGGAAAACCAGTTTATTCCTACTTTATTATTTTATGCATTTTTCACGTATAAAAAGTGTACCTGCTTTGTATATGCCACCCCCCTACTTTTTGGGCTTGAAAATTTTGGAAAAAAGGGGTGGCTTATACATGGGGAAATACAGTATATCTGCATTTTGTTTAATTAATTTGGTTAATATTCTTTTCCTTTTTATCCTAGAGTTTAGGCCATTTATGTTAATTGATATTATTTTCTTTTCTTCATCCATCACCTAATTGACTCTTGCTCTTTGTCTTGTAGTTACTCCTGTCTCTCTTTGTGGCTGATTGTGCATCTTCGGTTCTTCTCTCTCTTGATGTTGTTTATTTTTCGAATTCCTACAATTCCCATCTCTATTTTTTTGGGTAGTCTTGGTCGTCTTGTGAATTCATTTCTAACTCATCTCTACTACTCAATTTTTCATGGCCTATCAATCATTCGTAGAATTCTTGGGCTTTTTCCATGGAGTCTACTTTAATTTTTCTTTCTTCCCAAGTGATTAGCATTCCCTCTGGGATTAGCCATCTAAATATGATACCTTTTGGGTTTAATTGGTTCACCAAGAATTTATAATCTTGCCTCTGCTCTCTCACTCTTCTTGGGATTTGTTTAAGCACCAAGATTTCTTTTCCTTTTTGTTGTGGCTCCGATTCCTGAGCCTGTGCTGTTAGAGGAAGAGGAGGAGGAAGATGAGGAGGAGGAACTGGGAATGCCTTCCTCCCCAGGACCTTCCTCTCTGGCAATGCCTTCCTCCCTGATAATACCTCAGGTTTCATCAGACAACTGAGAGGAACAGCCTGAGATTAATCAGGAGGAGGGCATATCAGAGCAGCCCCTGACAGGGAGTCAAGTGGATGAATGTTGGCTTGATCCTAGGCAGCGTCGTAGGAAGAAATGTGAGCTGCAACATAGGAGGTGTGGGAGGGTCAGAGATTGAGCAGAGTCATTGAGACATACCCCACAGGGGATAAAAGTGGGTGTGTTTTCTCCAGAAACTTTGTACGGGACAAAGTTTACTTCTCTTCCAGGTTTCGTTGTGACTGGTCTGCTTTGGAATCTTCAGTGAGTAGTTTTTCTTGTTATCTTTTCAGACTTGGCAGGCAGAGTGTGTTGGAATGCCAAGGACATTATCAGTATAAAGGATTAACTCTGTAAAGTCCGAGTCAGCTTGCCTGCCTGTGTTTGTGTGGGTTTGTTCTCTTTCATCTTTTTTGGAAAGAAAAATGGTGAGACATAACATTTTTGTCCCATACCTGACTTAAACCATCTTTTACCAAAGATGGACCACCAGCAGCAGTTTCAACAAAAGCAGCAAGATGAAAATCAAACTCTACAACAGCAAGTGGCTCAATTAACAGCTCAACTTGCTTTGCTGCAGGCTCATGCAGCTCCTCCTGCCCCTCCCCATCAGAAATGCCCTGTGGCTGTGCCAGATAAGTTTTCTGGGCAGCCTGAGATGTTCCCGGCTTTCATGGGACAGTGCCAGTTATTTATGTCTATGAGGCCAGAGGATTTCCCAGATGACCAGGCTCAGGTGGGGTTTGTGATAAGCCTCCTTTCTGGCTTGGCTGCCAGATGGGCCACACCTTTGTTGCTCCAGAACAACCCGTTATTAACTGATTACCAGGGTTTTGGGCAACACATGCGCCACATGTATGAAGACTCCATACTAGTGCAGACGGCAGTCAGGCATCTTAAGGATCTTCGCCAAGGGAGGCGCCCCCTGCCAGAGTTTATTTCGGAATTTAGGCTTTTATGCCTGGACTCCAACTGGAATGACGCAGCATTAATGGATGCCTTCCAGGATGGCCTGTCAGATGAGCTGCAGGATGAGTTAGTTCGAGTGGAACCGGCCCCGACCCTCAACGCTCTGGTGGTGTAATGCTTGCGCATTGATGCACGTCTCCAACAGCGAAAGAACCGTCGCACTGTCCAGGAGCAGCCATCCGCATCTGTACCACAGCGCTCTGTGCAAACAGTGCCCTGGGTCACCCAATGTGTCGTGGACATGGTCGAGGAACCAATGGAATTGGGAGTGGTCAGACCTCTCCTGACAGCTCAGGAGCGAATGCGGAGATGCCAAGGGGGTTTGTGCTTGTATTGTGGGAGGCAGGACATTTTGCTATTTCTTGTCCTCTAAAGCGAAGGGGGGCGCTCAAGCCTGTGCCTGAATCTCAGTGTGATCAGTCAGGAAATGGGGCAGGTCTGACCTGGGGGAAACCCTAGGCCGGGCACATATTAAACACCTGCCTGAATTAGCGGAGGTTGACTCTGGGCCCCCTCAGCATCTGATTTTGGACACTCAGGTTTTCTTGTCTAACCAGTCAGAAGGGATTCCAGTGAATGCGCTGGTGGACTCGAGGGCCACGACTAACTTTATGGACCAGGCCTTTGCGACCCATTTTGATGTCCCCTTGCTTTCAGTAGACCCTCCAATGAGGGTCGAGACTATTGATGGGCGGGAACTTATTGCAGGACCCATTAAATTTGCCACCCAGCCTTTGCGCCTAGTCATTGGAGAACATGAGGAGGCGATTTGCTTTTATGTCACCGCGGACCTTCATTTCCCATTAGTCCTCAGCATAGCTTGGCTTAGGATTTATGATCATCAGGTGGCATGGTCGCGGAACACCATTTCTTTTCCGAGTCTGCAGTGCGTGGACCACTTACATCACACCTGTGCTGGCCAGGACATCACCGCCTCTGCCGTCTCCATACCTCCTGAATTGATGGACTTCTCGGATGTGTTCAGTGAGAAGGAGGCAGACTGGTTACCTCCGCATCGGCCCTATGATTGCCCAGTGGACCTTCTGCCCAATGTACCACTGCCAAAGGGACGTTTGTACTCCATGTCCAAGCCCTAGCTGGCCACACTATGGGACTTTTTGGACAAAAACTTGGCCCGAGGATTCATCCGGCCTTCGTCGTCCCCTGTCTCAGCCCCAGTCCTCTTTGTCAAGAAGAAGACAGGAGACTTACGCTTGTGCTGTGATTACCACTGGCTAAACGCCATCACGGTGTGGAATAGCTACCCCTTGCCGCTCATTCCAGAGTTGTTGGAGAGGTTGCGGGAGGCCACTATCTTCACCAAATTCGATCTTCGAGGGGCCTACAACCTGGTGTGGATGTGAGAGGGGGACAAAAGGAAGCTGGCATGTGGCACCCGATACAGCCATTTTGAGTACACTGTGATGCTGTTTGGGTTGACCAACGCCCCCTCAGTCTTCCAGCACCTGATGAATGACATGTTTTGGGATATGTTAGATTGGTTCGTGGTGGTGTACCTGAACGATATTCTGATCTATTCTGGGTCCAGGGACAGCCACCTTCACCACGTTCGTCTGGTCCTGCAATGCCTTCAGGAGCACCAACTTTATGTGAAGCTGGAGAAATGTCTCTTCTTCCAGACTTCCTTTGAGTTCCTTGGGCACATCATCTCTCCCAAAGGCATCGCTATGGATCCGCGTAAGGTGGAGGCCTTATGTAGTTGGGAACCCCCTCATCGTGTGAAGGATGTTCAACACCTATTGGGGTTCGCTAACTATTACCAGACCTTCATCCCAGGTTTTGTCAAGCTGACAGGTCCAATAACCCAGCTCCTTTGAAAGAAGGTCCCGTTCCAGTGGAGGCCCCCACAGCAACAGGCTTTTGAGGCCCTCAAGAATGCTTTCATTGCAGAACCTGTCCTAAGGCACCCTGATCCCCATCATCCTTTTGTGGTGGAGGCAGATGTGTCCAATGTGGCTATTGGGGCTGTGTTATTGCAAGCCCCGGTGGATAGCGTCACTCTTTTTCCCTGCGCTTATTATTCCCGGAAACTCACTCCTTCTGAACGCAATTACACCATCTGGGAAAAAGAGTTGCTGGGTATCAAGGCTGTGTTTGAGGCTTGGTGGCATCATCTCAAGGGGGCCCGACACAAGGTGGATGTCCGGACGGACCATCGGAATTTAGAACACTTGTCAATGGTGAGAAAGTTGAACCAGCGGCAGATCCGGTGGTCATTGTTTTTTGACTGGTTCAACTTTTCTGTGACCTATATCCCCAGTGGTCACAATCAGAGGGCAGATGCCCTGTCCTGCAAACCTGAGTACCTTTGCCCCAAGGACCCCCTTCCTCCGTGGATGGTGCTGCCAGCAGAATTCTTGGCCACAGTCCAGGAACCGGTGGATTTGCGGACTCAGGTGCGAGAGGCACAGCGCCTAGACATTTGGTCACAGCAGAGGATGGGGGAGATTGGACCCAAATCCCCAAGGACTTTGGAGGAGGGCTTACTCAAGCATCGGGGCCAGATGTTCGTACCCACGGGGCCACTTCAAGCCCTTATTATGACTCAGTGTCACGACAACCCTGCAGCCGGCCATTTTGGGTTTTTTAAGACCCTCCATCTTGTAACGTGGACTTTTTGGTGGCCTCAAGTACGGCTTGATGTCCATGCCTATGTCATGTCCTATGTACCATGTAGGCAAGCAAAAGCTGCGATGGATGCGCCTCCTGGTCTCCTCCAACCTCTGCTGACTCCGGAAAGACCATGGGGAGCAATTTCCATGGACTTCTTGACTCATTTACCATCATCCTCAGGATTTACGACTGTGCTTGTGGTGGTCGACATGTTGACAAAAATGGCCCACTTCATTCCATGTCATAAATTGCCATTGGCCCGTACTACTACCCGTTTGTTCTTGCAGCATGTTTTTCATCTCCATGATCTGCCAGACAGGGTAGTTTCTGACCGCAGTGTCCAATTTACAGCCCAATTTTGGAAAAGCCTGATGACCACGTTACAGGTGCAGGTCTGCTTGTCGTCGGCGCACCATCCAGAAACTGATGGTGGGATGGAGAACATTATTGACATTCTCAAGCAATATTTGCGTTGTTTTGTAAACCAACGGCAGAACAATTGGGTTGATTATCTCCCTCTGGCGGAGTTTGCATTCAACAACTCCCAGCACACCTCCACCCAAATGACACCATTTTATGCTAATGTGGGGTACCATCTGCAGTTCCTTCTGTTGACACTATTAGATTCCCCAGTTACCGAGACTCGGGAATTCCTTTCGGAACTACACTCAGTTCAGCAGTTAGTTTGGCAGCAACTGATACGGGCCAAGGAAGATTACGAGCGGTTCGCAGATCGCTCTCAACAGGCGATGCCTCCGCTGGCTGTGGGAGACTGTGTGGTTGTCCACAAAACATCTTCAGGTCGACTGCCCAATAAAGAAGCTGGACCATCGGTTCATCGTCCCCTTTCCCATCGAGGCGGTCATCAACCCCGTAGCCTATCGACTGACTCTATCACGCTCCATGCAAATTCATCCAGTCTTCCACCGTTCCCTTTTGGTGCCTGACACCCCTTCATGTGATCTCTGACATCCCGCAGCTGATGATCCAGCACCTGTACCCGATGACGATGACGCAGTAGATGGCAACGTGGTCAGCATTAGGGATTCCCGCTGGCTGAAAGGACAGTTCCAGTATTTGCTCGAGAGGCAGGGGGATGGGCCAGAGGCCCTTTCCTGGGTGGATGCTTCCACGATCAATGCCCCAGACCTTATACGGATGTTCCATGACCATTTTCCCTTGAGACCACATCCTGACCATCAGACTTGGGGGAAGGGCCCTGCGGTGAGGGATAGTGTTGTGGCTCTGAATCCTGAGCCTGTGCTGTTAGAGGAAGAGGTCTCGGAAGATGAGGAGGAGGAACTGGGAATGCCTTCCTCCCCAGGACCTTCCTCTCTGGCAATGCCTTCCTCCCTGATAATACCTCAGGTTTCATCATTCCATTACCCCAGCGACAACACATCGCAGAAGCTATTTAATGGGCTCCATCCATCTCTGCATTCCCCAGGCCCTCTGGCAGAACCTTCTAGAAGCACCTTCCAGAAGAGTGTCAGAGTGGGGACTGTTCTAATCTCTGGGGCAAATGATGTTCCAGAGAGAGGGAGCCATCACAGAGAAGGCCTTTCTTCTGAGTCACACCAGGTATCAGCTATGGAATCATGATTCATTGCTGCCACCTTGCGGGAGAAAGTGGGAGTGGGGTGATGTTTATTGAGTAGCTCTTAGTAGACAAAATATAATTCTTTTGATAGTTCAAGGTTAAAGCATGTGGCGCAGAAAGAATTGGAATTTACTTTGGGGATCAGTTCATGTGATACAGTGGTCCCCAACCTTTTTTGTGCCACGGCCCGGTACCGGCATCACAAAATCATCCATGGCCCAGTACCGGCATCAGTACGCATGGCAAGGTGAGCCAAGTGACCAGCCAGCCAGCCAACCCCCGCTTCTCCCTGCCACCTTCAACTCCTCCTTTGTGCCTGTGTTGATGGGCTTCACGATGGCTTCGGGACGGTCGCTCAGCTTGCCTTGCCATGCATGCTGAAAGAATCCTCGTGCCTTAGTTTTGTTTGAAGCCGCCCCCCCCCCCATGAAACTAAGGCGCAAGGATTCTTTCAGCACCCAAATGCCGCTTTCTACCCGGAAAAGCTCACCGGAAGCACTTTTTCATCAAAACAAGATGGCGGCACCCAGCAAACCGGTGGCCCGGTAGAAATTGTTCCACGGACCGGGACTGGTCCGGGGACCGGTGGTTGGGGACCCCTGATGTGATATGATGATGAGTAAAAAAAGGGGAATGGTTTGTAGGTTGGGATAGTGTGGGAAGTCCAGGGGAAACTTTTAATTTTGGAATTCCACACAACGTGCCAGATGCTGTTCTAATAAAATTACTTTGAGATGATGTGTGTCTTGGAGTTACTGACAGGAATGGATTTTCCCTGGAACGCTGACACCAGGTATATCTCCCTCAGGGATGGGACCCACAACATTCCCTGCCTCTCCGCTCTAGTGGGTTGGACAGATGTGACCATCAAGAGAGAGTCCCTCAGAAAACCTAGTCATAAAGGGCTTTAAAGGTGACAACCAGCACCTTGAATTGCACCTGGAAGCAAATCGGCAACCAATGCAGCTCCCTCAGGAGAGGTAATACATGTGCACATGGAGGTCTGCACAAAACCATGAGGGCTGCTGTATTTTGCACCAACTGGAGCTTCTGGATGCTCTTCAAGGACACATTGCAATAGTCAAGACAGAAAGTGATTAGGGCATGAGTGACCAGGAGTAGGAATTGTCGGTCCAGGATGAAAGCTGAATAAGAGGAGGAAAAAGAGAGTTTGTAGTCTTTTCCCATTTGGGAAAATTACATGGATGCTGAAGAATAATCCTCTCTAAATAATACTAATAGAATAATCATTAAATGTTCCTAGGTGGGATGGATGCTTGCTCACCCTGCCTGCCTGACATGTGCCACTTACTCGCTTGCCCCACCTGCCCGATGCTCGTTTACTCCGCCCACCTGACACAAAAAATGGAGGGGGCACAGCCCTCTTGACACCGAGAAGGCCCTGAAACAGAGCCTATGGGGGGTGCTGCGTACTCCTCCCTGTCTCCATTTTTTTCCTTCCTGAGCCTCAGGGAAGCCTTCTGGGAGCAAAAACGCCCCACCCCAGGAGGCTTCCCTGATGCCCAGAAGGCCCAAAAAGCATGGGGAGGTGCTGCCAAAAAAGCCACGCCCACCCAATCACATGGCCACACCCACTTAGCCACACCCACCTAGCCATGCTTACAGAACCAGTAGTAAAAAAATTTAATCCCACTACTGGTGGGCACCATGACCATCTCTGCTGTAGACCTCACTGCTCAATGTTTATTTAATAAAGTAAGAAACTTTGAAACATAAAGAATCTCAGTGTTTATATAAAGATGGAAAAACAATGGTATCAAACAAAAAAAAAGCCTTATCCACTGTATAACTTTCTCCTTCATTATCCAATGATTCAGTCCACAGGCATACATTTCCTGTCCCTTTGTCAGCTCTCTTTCAAAACTTGGCTTTCTCGAACAGGTGGGAAATGAAATTTTACTCCAGGCATGAGCAGTGTTAAAACCAACTGCAATTCAGGATTAATGTGTGAAGATCTAATAGTAAAGAAAATCGCAGAAAGGCCCTACACTTAATGTTAGGGAGTGTTTAGGTGTACGGATTGCTTCCTTTTTAGGAGACAAGATATTATCACATTCATTCATTCATTTATTCATTTATTTATTTATTTAAGTTCGTCAAGCATGTATGAGAAAACAAATGTAAGTATGAACATAGCATATAAACATATAAGTATAAACAGGTATAAGTATATACATAATAAATGAGTACGAATAAATGGGAAGAGTAGGACAGGGACAGTAGGCACGCTTGTGCACTTATGCACGCTCCCTTACAGACCTCTTAGGAATGGAGTGAGGTCCATTGTAGACAGTTTGAGGTTAAGGTTTTGGGGGTTTGGAGCGGTTTACTTTGAGTTTGTATCTATTCCTTGACCATGTGTTATTGTGGTTGAAGCTGAAGTAGTCATTGACAGGTAGAATGTTGTAGCAGACAATTTTGTGTTCAAAGCTTAGATCAGACCATAGGCAGCATAGTTCTAAGTTGTCTAGGTCCGAAATTTCAAGGCTGGTACCATAAGGTATTCTATTGCAAGCAGAGGAGTGGAGTATTCTTCTCGTGAACTACTTCTGGACTCTTTCAAGTGTATTAATGTCCATTATACAGTGTGGATGTAGATGAGCTGTATTCAAGAATTGGTCTGGCAAAGGCCTGGTTTGCAGTTCAATGTTACAGGAGAAGAAGCTTTGCAAAATTAGGTTAACAACTCTTATTGCCTTTTTGACAATGCTGTTACAGTGAGCTCTGGGGCTTAGATCATTTGAGATGAATAATCCTAGGTCCTTGACAGAGAGAGGGTCATCTAAGAGGTCATATCCATCCAGTTTGTATTTAGTGTTTTGATTTTTGTTGTCAATATGTAAGACACAGCATCTGTTAGTTGAGATTTGAAGGTGCCAATTTGTTCGACCACTCTGACACATAATCAAAGTTGCTTTGTAGGGCAGCAGTATTGTCAGTGGTGTTATTGAAAGACATTGAAAGACAGCAGAAGTCAGTCACTTGGGTACTGAATTATCTTCATCAAGCATTATTTTCTGGACAAGACCTGACAGGAAGGAGCACAACAGTGTCCCAAGGGATGTACCTGTGATTTTTCACTAACATGTTTTTTTCCAGGTACGTTCTGCATGTGGAGCCCTATAGAAGTTTAGATCTCTAGAGGAGAAAGTACTGATTACAGTGAATCACCATTCTGGTCTTTGAGACTTTTCTGAAACAACATGGAAGGGATCTTGCATCAGAAGAGGATAAATGCCTCAGGTTACATGGCACAATTTTGGGAGAGGCATGTGCTCCTGAAGGCACCTCTCTCCTTTCCAGGTGAAGCTCAGTATGTCTCTGTCTGAATCAGGAAAGCCACTGGCATTTCCACCTTGTCAGAGTGCTTCACGTTCTTCCAATTCTTCTTCTTGTTCTTGTTTAGAAACAAAAAGGGGATTGATTCAGCCTTATGAATTATGAACCATCTGGTTCTGCTTCTGATGCTGTTGATGTCCCAGCCAGTCTGTGGGAAGCTTAGAATGAAGTGCCCGCTAAGTTTGGAGGAGGAAGGTAGAAAAAAGCCATGGAGCTATTATAGGCCAGGAGACCATTTCATTAGTGTGGTCACCACTGCAACAATAATATCTCATTTACCATTGTTTTTCAACATGGCTCCTAATATACAATCACATTCGTAAGTCATTCTGTGTGATGGAGTTGCATTCTCTCCATCTGTAGTTCTGATACTCTCTTTCTTTTCTTCATATTTTATTTACCCCTAATGTACAGTACATTGCAGGATCTGTCTAATCTCCCAAATCATTTTAATTTCTATGGCTTCCCTTTTCTGTCTTCTTTACTCTTATATCCTTAATCCAAGGATATGGCAGAAAAATATCTGAAAGAAGTCCAGGTTATTCTCCTCTCTCTATCCAGGCCTTCATTCATCACTTGAATATTAATTTTTGTTTATAGTAATTATTGAAAGGGTTGTAGTTACCCCTGCAAAACCCATTTCCATGTGTTTGTAACTGCTCATTTACATCCTACTAAAATGTAGGTTGACTTGATGTTAGAGTTTCTTTTCTGGGTCCCTTATGAAACATTATCTTCATTTTATGATGGCTCTAGTTTTAATGAATTGATGATATGGAATGCTGGTTACTGAAGAAATGAAAATTGGGGTTGCTATAAACGATGATTCTTTGTATTCATGATTCTTAACTCTGATGGAGAACTATCCGTATTCTCAACACTCATAAAAATTAAATGGTGATAGCCATTTAATTCTGGTTGTGAATCAGTATTGGCTTAAAATTTAAAAAGCTTATTGAGGCAAAGAGGAATAAATGTTTTATTATTTCTATTAATGATGATGACTATAACATGAATATTTTTACAGTAGTTTATCTACTCAACAGTCTAGAATCCTCCACTACATTTTTGCCATTCAAGTTGTAAATAGGAACTCCCAGCTTCTACACAATCTTACTCTTGGACACAACATCCATGACAACTATTTGAACACACTTGGCACTTCAGATGTCTTGCTGGACATGGTCTCTACTGGTGAAGCCAATGTTCCCAACTTCAGCTGTGGAAAGAAAGACAACATTTTTACCCTTCTTGATGGAGCTAAGCGGGATATCTCCATCCAGATGTCAACATTAGTGGGCATCTACAAAGTCCCACAGGTTTGTGTGTGTTTTTCTCTATCTGATAAAGTGAGTAGGGTGGTAGATAAAAAAACAGCTCTTGAATTCAACAGAGTAAATAAGATTGAATCTATATTTACTCTGTTGAATTCAAGAACTGTTTTTTATCACAAAGAGAAATAAATGCACCCTTAAATTAAAAAATATTTAATCATTACCAAATTTGTGGCATTTTTAATAGTGAACAAATCTTTTATTCATGGAAATAATTCCAATGGGTTAGCGTAGGTTCAACTGATAAAACACGAATGTCTTATGGACTCATAGGGATGCTACTATTTTGTTTAAAGAGAAGTACAAACACTTTAGCCAAGATGTTATCTTAGCCTAATATATTCATGATCAAATTAATTTAAAAAGAGGGGGGCAATAGAGCCCCTGGAGAGGACTGAATTAGTTACTGGGTGAACTATTCAAAATATAACCTGATAGATCCTTCTACTGGCATGTTTACTTAAAAAAATAAGATCACCTACTATATACCGGTTGGGTGGAAGATGGCAATAGTAATTTCTATATATAAAGAGTGGAATTTAAAAAGATGCCCATTATTAGAAACCTTTTCATCTAGTAGATATTATGGCTAAAATATATACTGGTTTCCTCTTGAGTCAAATTGAGAGTGGGTAGATGAAAAGTGCATTCCTTCCATTAAAACAAGCAAACTTTAGGTAGAGTTAATCCGCTGTTAACATTAGCTTTATCTTGAATCATCAAATTACAAAATATCTCAATTGGGAAAACAGTAGTTTTCTCGCTTCAGAGAACTCAGCATAGCATCTGACATGGTGAACATAGAAATATTATGGAGGAAATTGATTGTGTTTAAAATGGAAGCCAGACTGTTGACTCTGATCAAAGCGTTTTATACAAGCACTTGTTAGAGGGTGTGATTTGGGGGCTCAATGGAACCAAGAGAAGTAGGATCAATTCTTACTAGGCAGTGAGACAACGGGACATTTTTGATTGATCGTTATACAACTTAATTGTATAACAACTTACCAGGACTAACAAAGGATTGAAGAAGTATACATACCTAAAGTTCTAAACTTATATGAATGCCTTACTATATGCTCATGTTATGTAATTATTATCATACTCATAAATTTGATTGTGTCTGATATATAGAAGACTTGACTCCTAACCTCATAATAATTCTCTCAGTATTAATAAATCAAACTAAGTTAAAAATGGTGGTCTTTGGAAAATGATTTCATAACTATAGATGGCTATTAACACATTTCATTATCTAGGTTATTTTTTTTCTGAGACTGGTTTTCGGCTTCCACATCATCAAAGGAACTCAATTAGAGCAATGGCACCAAAATATTTTTTTTTTAAAAAAATCACACCTATCCATGGTCCTTAACCTCAATGAGCAACCTATAAATATATATAAGGCCAAGGTAACCCCCATGGTCTTATACAGAGCTGCAGTTTGGGGTGTCGGACTGTTATCATTACTAGAATAAACCCAACCAAAGCATCTGAGAAGTATTTGAGGGAGGGATAAAAGGACTTCAGCTGCTGCCCTCAGAACTGACTTGAGAATTTATGCAATTTGTTCATGGTCTAAAATCAGGGCATATAATTATTAGTGAATAATTAAAGCTGTAGAAACTGACAGGCTCTCAAATTTGTATTTGTTAGAACAGAGAAAATTTCAGTTAAAGACCTCTTGGAGTGTGCAACTGACAAATTATATTAGATCTTTGGTTTCTCTGTGTCTTGTATAACATAGAATAATAGAGTTGGAAGAGAGCTTGGATGTCTTCTAATCCAACCCTCTGCAGGAAGACACCCTGAGTCATTCGAGACAAATGGTTGCCCAATCTCTTCTCAACAGCCTCTAGTGATGGAGCATCCACAATAGAATAGAATGGAATGGAATGGAATGGAATGGAATGGAATGGAATGGAATAGAATAGAATAGAATAGAATAGAATAGAATAGAATAGAATAGAATAGAATAGAATAGAATAGAATAGAATAGAATAGGAGCTGGAAGGGACCTTGGAGGTCTTCTAGTCCATTCGCCTGTTCAAGCAGGAGAACTTATACCATCTCAGACAAGTGACTGTCCAGTCTCTTCTTAAAAACATCCAGTGGTGGAGTGCCCACAACTTTATGAAGGCCGTCGTCCTCATTGTTTAAGAAGTTTCTCCTTAATTCCAGGTTGCTTCTCTCTCCTTGATTCATTTCCAACCATTATTTCTTGTCCTGCCCTCTGGTGCTTTGGAGAGTAATTTGGCCCCCTCTTCTTTGTGGCAGCCCCTCAAAAAAAATAGCTGGAAATAACTGTGTAACTGGATTGCTACACAAAAATCTGGGATTTCGAAGCAGAGAAAGATATAGCTATCCTCGGGAAAGTTGACACACTGAAAAGGATGACCCGCTAAAATTATACCTTCACAATTACCAAGTATTTCAAAACAGAAATAATTCAACATCATAGGATACTATTTACTTTAATAAGATTTGAGCAGATAGACACAGTGAATAAATATAGAACACTTACCAAGTTTCTTATAATGAACAGACTTGTATTTGCAGAGCTCCAGAGATAGAAGAATTGTATCTTTATTCTATTTGTATATATGGTCTTATTAATATAATGATTTTGTCAACTCAAAAATATTTCTCTGATCTTTTAGAGTTGCCAGTAGAAAGGGAGTGGGGGGCGGAGTAGTGCATTCCTTAAATGCTTTCATAGATAATTTCTAGGCGACCGAAGCTTCTGGAGGGCAAGATTATTACTGGAGAGCATGATTGATGACTCTTAGCTATGGATGTGTCCCATTGGAGAATATACACACAGGGGGTGGGGGAAGACCGAGGTCAAGGGGGAAATGAATGACATGTCTCAGAGTCGGCTGCACTCAGGTAGCACCCGCATGTTCACTCCTAATAAATCTTCTTTAACCGCTGAGAGATGAGGCTAGAGATTCCTGATTTAAATGGGGGTGGATGCTGGAGCCCAGGCAGATTTCTATATTTTATATCTTGATACAGCCAAATGATTAATCAACAATAAACTATTTAAAAATAAGCTTGAGAACCAAGTGTATTGGCTAAAAGCAAATATTTTGGACTTCATCTGACATCCAAAGATAATACAGCATTCTTTATTACTTTTTCAAGATGAGTTACGCAACTGGTTCGATGGCTCTTAGTGATAAAAGTCAATTCCCTTTTTTCCACCGGATGGTGCCTGAAGAAGGGATCCAGTACCCAGGAATTATCCAACTGCTCATCAATTTCAGATGGACCTTGATTGGTCTCTTTGCTTCAGACACAGAGAATGGAGAGAATTTCATGAAGACTTTTACTCTTTTGCTAGTCAGGCATGGAATTTGTGTTGTTATGTCACAACAATTCTCAAAAACTGGACATGCATCAACCCTCAGGGATGCCCTCTCTAAGTGGAGACAAGTCAATGTCTTTGTTCACTTCACCGAATATGATTCCTTTGGGGACAGAATTCTTTTTTTCCATTCAACCCTTGAAGGTTTGCCAGGACCCATTGAAGGGAAAATCTGGATCATCTCACCCCTTGTGAAACTGGCAATGAGAAGGCACAGATTTTTCAAATATATCCATAGTATTTGGAACTTTGTTGTCAGGGATAAAGAAAGACTTGAGGAGGATGGCTTTGAACCGGTTCTCTTGGTACAACCTCAGTTTCAGGAGCAGTCTTTTCATTGTTCTTTTTCAAAGCATTTTTTTTCTGTCAAGGGCCGAAGAAAATGCATCCAGAAAGCACCACTGGAAACTCAAGAGAAAAGGAACAGCATCAAGATAGCAAATGATCACCATGTTTACAATATCATTAAGACTCTGGCCCATGCCTTGAGTGCTGCGTATTCATCCAGATCCAGGTCGATAAGGAAGGCTGGGGAGGACAGGTTGGTGGCTTCACGGCTGCAGCCATGGCAGGTATGGGGTCCAGACAAGGATACATCAAAGCTAGTTCCTTTGGAGAAGGAATACAATGAGAGTGAAGAGAACCTTCTCAGCTTCCAAGTGCCACGTTGTAGCAACGTTTCGGCAGAATCTTATCTGCCATCATCAGGCTTCTGTATAGTGTTTGTTGAACTGTATGGTGTTCCTGCGTAAAATTGGAAGTATCCTGGCAACGTTTTGACAAAATCTCATTTGTCATCTTCAGGCTTGTGTCTTCAGCTTTGTGCTCTGAGAAGCATATATACATATATATATATGGATCTTTGGTTATTCGGGTTTTCTCCCGCGTAAAATTGGAAGTATCTTGGCAATGTTTCGATGAAATCTCATTTGATTTTGTTGAAACGTTGCCAAGATACTTCCAATTTTACACAAGAGAAAACCCGAATAACCAAAGATCCACATACAAATACCCATGAAAACCTCAGAAAACAAATATATATATATATATATAATGACGATGATGATGATGATGATAGATAGATAGATAATAGATGATAGATAGATAGATAGATAGATAGATAGATAGATAGATAGATAGATAGACAGACAGACAGATAGGAGAGAGAGAGAGAGAGAGAGAGAGAGAGAGACAGACAGACAGACAGACAGACAGAGAGATATAGAGATGCTAAACATAGTAATTTCTTTTTTTTTTAAAGCATGAATTTTTAAAATATTCCTGTATGTACTAGCTGTGATCACCACTGTAGAATTTTACTTTCAAAAATTTCAAGGAGCCCCCAAGAGCATCTAGACCACTTCCTCCTCTCTGCAGGAATCCCAGTTAAAGAACTAGGAATGATGGTTCCTTAGTCTTTGTCTTAAGACGATCAGTGAAGGGGACACTGAACTTCTCTGGTTTACTGGCTCAATTTCTCTTTTTCACTAGCTCAATTTCTCCTTTTTAAAACTGCTTCTCCTTTTTAGGATGTTTATCCTCCTGTTCAGTCAAAAACTCCTCTCTTGTGACTGAATTCATTTCACCTTGTCCCAAACTCTGGAGTAACAGAAAAAAATCTTAAGCATCTATGTAACATATTTTAGTTATTGCATCCGCCCTTATCCATCAGATTTTGTAGTTGGAAAAGGTGCTCCCAGACTCCTTCTGATCCTTAGTTGTTCTCATAGACCAAAAGTCTTCAAACTTGACAGCTTTAAGTCTTGTGGACTTCAACTCCCAGAATTCCTAAGCTAACATGACTGGAGGAGGAATTCTGGGAGTTGAAGTCCACAAGACTTAAAGCTGTCAAGTTTGAAGACCCCTGTCATAGACCAACATTGGTGTTCTCGTTGTTGTCTTTCCTCAAGGCTAAGAGGAAAAAAACTGATTTCTTCCTTGGCTTCTTTCTTGACTTCTTCATTTGATTTCTTCCTTGGTTTCATTGCCCTTCCCTAAACCTGACCCAGATTTTTGGGAAATGTCTTCTCCAAGTGTGGTGCCTGCAAGTGTAGTATTTAATTTGGGTCTCCCCTGACCAGAACATTCATTTCCTGAGATTCTTATGGATACATTAGGCTTTCCATGAGCATCCCACTGCTGGCTCATATTCAGTTTTCAGCCAATGCTATTTTGAGATGTTTTTCTTATCAGTTTTGGTTTCCATTCTTCTTCAAGTGCATAATTAATGACAATATAATCCAATTAATTATGTAATTGTTATCTAATCATTAAAATACTACTACTCATATATTATTATCAGTGACTAGGATACATATATAGAATAGAATAGAATAGAATAGAATAGAATAGAATAGAATAGAATAGAATAGAATAGAATAGAATAGAATAGAATACTTTATTGGCCAAGTGTGATTGGACACACAAAGAGTATTGGTGTAAATACTCTCAGTATACATAAAGAAAAGGTACATTTGTTAAGCATCAAGAATCATAATGTACAACACTTAATGATAGTCATAGGGTACAATCAACAATCAAATCATACTAGGAAATAGTCAAGTGGGAGGGGATAGGTGAGAAGGAGTGGTGAGAAGATTAACAGTAATAATAGTGTATACTTTGTAAATAGTTGAACAGTATTGAGGGAATTATTTGTTTAGCAGAGTGATGGCTTTCAGGAAAAAACTGCTCTTGTGTCTAGTTGTTCTGGTTTGCAGTGCTCTATAGTGTTGTTTTGAGGGAAGGAGTTGAAACAGTTTGATGACCGGGATGTGAGGGGTCTGTAAATATTTTCACAGCCCTCCTTTTGACTCGTGCAGTATACAGGTCCTCAATGGAAGGCAGGTTGGTAGCAATTTTTTTTCTATAGTCCTAATTATCCTCTGAAGTCTGTGTCTGTCCTGTTGGGTTGCAGAACCAAACCAGACAGTTATAGAGGTACAGATGATAGATTCAATAATTCCTCTGTAAAACTGTATCAGCAGCTCCTTGGGCAGTTTGAGCTTTGTGAGTTGACGCAGAAAGAGCATTCTTCATTGTGCTTTTTTGATGATGTTTTTTGATGTTAGGTGTCCATTTTAGGTCATGTGATATAGTAGAACCTAGAAATTTGAAGGTCTCTACTGTTGATACTGTGTTGTCTAGTATTGTAAGAGGTGGTAGTATGGGAGGGTTTCTTCTTAAGTCTACCACCATTTCTACAGTTTTGAGTGTGTTCAGTTCCAGATTGTTCTGGTTACACCATGAGGCAAGTTGTATAACCTCCTGTCTGTATGCAGATTCATCATTGCCTCGAATGAGACCAATCACTGTTGTGTCATCAGCAAACTTCAGTATTTTAACAGATGGATCTTTTGAATCATTGGTATATAGGGAGAAGTGGAAATAGCACACAGCCTTGGTGGGGTCCTGTGCTGATTGTCCAGGTATTGGATATGATTCTGCCTAGCTTCACCTGCTGCTTCCTGTCTGTTAGGAAGCTTATGATCCACTTACAAGTGTGTGCAGGTACTGCTAGTTGGTTTAATTTACTTAGAAGAGTATCTGGAATGATGGTATTGAATGCTGAACTGAAGTCTACAAAGAGGACTTCAGTAGGTATTTGGAGATTCAAGGTGTTGTAGGATGTAATGCAGAGCCATGTTAACAGCACCATCTGTCGATCTACTTGCTCGGTATGCAAACTGCATGGATTCTAACAGCAGATCTGTGATGGTTTTCAGGTGGGACAGCACAAGCCTTTCAAAGATTTTCATAACTACAGATGTTAGAGAAACTGGTCTGTCGTCATTCAGTTCCTTAATGGAGGGCTTCTTTGGCACTGGGATGATGGTAGAACGTTTGAAGCAGGAAGGAACATAGCACATCTCTAGTGATCTATTTAAGATTTGGGTGAAGATGCGGGCCAATTGGTCAGCACAGACTTTTAAGCAAGAAGGAGTTATCTTGTCTGGTCCTGGTGATTTTCCTGGCTTCTGTCTGTGTAATAGATCTTGCACTTCTTTTTCTGTGATCACCAGAGGTTGTGAGCCCAATGGATTGGGGCCAGTTGTAGGAGGCTTGGCTGTTGTTGGTGTTTTTGAGATGTCGGTTGTGGAGATAGGTGGCTGTAGTTTCTTTTCAAACCTGCAGTAAAATACATTCAGGTCATCTGCTAGTTGTTGATTTCCTTCTGCCTGGGAAGGAGGTTTGTTGAAGCCAGTGATGTTTTTAAGAGTTTTCCACATGTTTGCTGGTTCATTTGTTGAGAATTGATTCTTTAACTTTTCAGATTAGCTTCTTTTTGCTGCTCTGATCTCTCTTGTTAATATGTTTCTGGCCTGGTTGTATAGCATTCTGTCACCTTTTCTGTAGGCTTCCTCTTTGGAACAACGTAGCTGCTTAAGTTTAGCTGCTTAAGTTTATTGTTACTATATATTTGCAGATTCCTTGTTGTATCTGTGAGCTCATCTAGGTCTGCAGAGGCATCTTCAAAAGCATTCCAATCAGTACAATCAAGGCAGGCCTGGAGTTTCAGCTTTGCCTCATCCACCAAGTCTTCAGAAAAACTACAAATGAAATAAAAAAAAAAATCTACTTTGTATCTTCCATCCAAGTGTATTTATATGGGAATACTATAATTTCTTAAGTATCAGCTGCTAAAAAGCAGATATTTCCTACTAGATTTTATTTATACTGTTAGATTGGGGTGGATTGGTTCCCAGAGAGACGCGAGACCATAGTAACTTTCAGCTCTTTATTTTTTTTCAGCTCAGTACAAGGAAACTGGAGCCGTGGCAACCCTTCATATAGGGATTGCTCCCGGTTTGGCGACCAATGGCAGCGCTTTGAATCTCCTGCGATTGGCTCGGCCAATTGTGGTAGATTCCCAGTGCTCCAATCACAGCCGCTGAGTCAACCAATCTGGTTACGGTCCGTGCGGACCAATCAGGTGTCAGGTTTTGGAGTATGCTAATATAGCACATATACATTTCCCTCTATCAAGAAATTGATATTTGAAATTGATACCTTTGAATAGACATCAAAATAACTTTGCCTATGAGTTGGTATAAATCATTAAAAATCATGATTTGTCATCTCTGTCTGTATAAATATGAATGTAATAGAATAGATTGGACTAACTTAATAATGACTACCCCATTTTATGTGAAACATTGAAAGTTACTTGAGTGCAATTTTACATTTAGATTGTATCCATTTAATTACCACACCATCCAGGTCTCACCTAATTAGTTTCCTAATAAATAGATCAGGATGTAGTTTTTAATCATTCACTAAAATCAAGTTATATCACCAGCATTCCCACAATGTTAAGGAAGTTTAATTATATTTGGGGATGACACTGGCAACGAAGGAAGAGATGCTTCTTAGGAATGATCAGATAAGGTGCATAAAAGGCAGACAAAGAAACTTGGAACGGATCCTCTTTAACTTTTCAGACTTAAAAAAGAGTTGTTGAGAGGTTAGCACTTTCAGAGTTGTGAGATTCAGTTAATGTAGCCTTCTGATAAAGTAGAATTAGCTCAAATGGTGTACCTGGGAGATTAGCCTGGCAAATTATTTCATGACAAGTCCATGCTTTTCAGTAATTTCCCTGTTCTTTTCAAGTAGTTTATGAATATCTCTGTTTATTTATTTGTAACCTGCTCCAGAATTTTCCTTATAATTGAACAATTTTCCTAAATTATTTATTTTCTCTGTATGCTGTATCTTTTGAACATGCCGGTAAATCTTGTTCTCCCAACTAAGCATAATCGCAAGTTAGGCAATTGTAGAAGAAAGATTCAAATGGGAAAGCACCACATGGGATAAGAAACCAAAGTTTTCTTGCTTAAAATTCCTGTATGTTCCTATTTTAGTTCCATCCCTTTCTGGAAAAGAATGAGTTTTGCAATCTTTCTAACTTTAAAATCTACTTGGACCAAAATGGAGTTGTAAAAGCAGATCTGGACATCATGAGCTTGGTTTTTCTCCCCAATGAGGAACCCATCCAAGACCAACTAGGAAGATTTGAAAGACAAAGACTTATCATCAATAAAGATGCTCTTTTGCGGTTAAAGTTGCTGAACAAGGTGCGGAAAATATTGGAGACTGTTCTTTGTTTTCCATAGCCTTAGGACCATTTCGAGTGGGATAAGATTAGTTACCAAAAGATGGCCTTCACTAAGAATATAATGTGTGGAGTACATTCCTTATACATATATATTTTAAATGGCTTGGGAGGCTTAAGTAGCATTGACCAAAGTGTCCTTCAGTTGTTATAATATGGAACACCATTTTAAGCTTATACACTGTAGCCATGTCCAACATGGGATGCTGAGTGATGATTCTTTAGGGCCCAGATCATGCCCTCTGCATTTAATATCTCCATAAAACTGGTGAGAGAGGTTCACACATTCTGGGGATTGTGGTGCTGATAGGATCAACTTGGGTTGTTCCTGGGCAAAATTGTGTGTTCAAAGAATAAGGCAATTCTGTTGACTAATGGCCAATATTCAGAGTGAAACTGAATCAAGACTGGGTGGAAGCCCTGTGGGTCCCAATGGGGAATAAGCTTTAAATTAGAATTCATTTTGGCCTAGCTCTGGACAGTGTCCCAAGAAAGTGCAGGTCCATGCTCTCTACGATGTTTTTAAGCAACCCAGACCTGGGAAGCTATCCATGTTTCTCTTTCACTCCACAGAGATATGCAATGGGCCTTCTACTCTTAGGAAGGAAGTCCAAGGCTTTCAATTCCCATGAAATCATAATGATTTCTTTGATATGAGATCATGTCCTGACCCAGAAAACCAAAGCTCTGAAACATCTCTTTTACCCAATGAAAAGCACTTCCTGACAACAACAGTAATGAGGGACAATTTAAAAAGGAATGCTAGTTAGCTTTAGCCTTTAGCTTGTAAGAGGCACTTCATGGAAAACCCTTGAATGCCACTGTTTAACTTGATTCTTTAGCTACCTTAAGTCTCTCTGGGCAAAAAGGAGGCTCCACCTATACAACTAAGAATAAATGTATGTATGTCTTTCCATGCCAGTTGTTGTCACTGTAGTTTTTCAGCAGAAAGGATCTTTTCTTGGATACCTAGCTGAGTCTTAGAAATATCCCTTTCTGACATGGGACTCTTACTCATGCCCCACTTGTTGCAGCAAAAGATTCCTGACTTACCCTTTTTGATGGACACATTTCCATGACCTGACCTCCATCTCACCTTACTACAGATGTAGAAATTAGGCAGTAATTTTCATCAGCATGGCAGCAGAGATGGCATTCAGCCGGTTTGGACCGGTTCGGGCATGCCAGTAGGGAAAATTTTGAGTGTTTCAGAGAACTGGCAAATACCACCTCTGGCTGGGCCTGTCCACCTCTCCCTGCCCTCACCCTTTCTTGTGCTAATTCTCTTGTTTTTGTGCGTGCGCATGCGCAAAAGCTGTGCATGCATATGCGAAAGCCTGAAGGCATGCATGCCCTCACATTTTCGGCAAATTGGTAGTGGGATTAATTGAATCCCAGCACTGCAGGGCAGCCATATAAATTTAGCAAATCAATGTACAAATAAACAAAGAAAATCACCTTTAATGTTGACAGAATTAATTTTCATTGAATTTTTCCTTTGTATTTGAAATGGGATAACTGTATCTTAACTGGGATAACTGGGAAGTGGTTTTCAACTGCTTTCAAAGTGGAGCAGTTGGCAATGTTTAACGGTCTAGAACACGGATGTCAAACTCCATTGCGTCATGTGACATCACATGAAGTATCATGATGTTTGTTGCCTTTGGGAAGCCGGGGTGGGCGTGGCCTGCACATGATACATCCAGCCACCAGTTTGACACCTCTGGTCTAGAAGAAACCTTTCAGAATCTACTGGTAAGAAATCTCTTCCTTCATCACAGTTTTGTTCTATTTTAATAAATGCAGTACAATAATGTTTAATAAATCTTTTAGAACAAATGTAACTATAACATTTCAGATGGGATCTGAAGCAGGCCCCTTGCACTGGAGCAAGTAAGATGGGCCAATCCAGTTGGGTGATATTTTGCACTGTCCTAAGTGAAGCCCAGAGACTACCTGACTTGTCATTTTTCTATGGATGGTGAGTCCTAACATGTTTTGTTTGGCATTCCTTGTTTTTTCTGCTTAGACTCTGCCTCAGTCCAAATGTGTAGAAAATTGTCGTCCTGGATTTGTCAAGCGGGCTCGGGAAGAACAACCAGTTTGCTGCTACGACTGCATTCCTTGTCCAGAGGGGACCATCTCCACTCAGGAAGGTGGGTGATACTGGAAACCTTGTAGAAATTGATTAATCCCAAGCAAGTTGATGACAGTGCATGTTAAAAGATGGATTGAAGCTCAACTTAAGGTGAGCTGGCTCCTCCTGGGGAAGGAGGAGATTGAGGGGACATGATGAGGAATTTGCAGATTTTCTGGAAGACAAAATCACCCAACTCCGTTCCCACTTAGATGCCAGTGTGGTTGCTGGTCCAATGGAAGCCTCTGAGGCAGGCTCTTGCCAAGTTATCTGGGAACAGTTTGACCTTGTTGCTTCTGAGGAAGTGGACAGAATCCCAGGGAGTATGCATGCAAGCACCTGTGTTTTAGACCCATGTCCCTCCTGGCTTGTGAAAGCTTCCCTGGAGGTGACAGGTGGGTGGACTCTGGCAGTGACTAATGCTTCTCTATAGGAGGGCGTGGTGCCGCAGCACTTTAAGGAGGCTGTGGTCCATCCTTTTCTTAAGAAGCCATTACTGGAGTCCACCTGGTTGGACAATTTTTGACCTGTCTCCAATCTTCCCTTTTTTGGAAGGTTGTTGAGAAGGTGGTTGCACATCAGCTCCAGAGGTTTCTGGATAAAGTGGATTATCTCGACCCCTACCAGTCAGGATTCAGGCCTGGTTTTGGGACAGAAATGGCATTAGTCGCACTCTTGGATGATCTCTGGTGGGAGCGGGATGGGGTAGTGCATCCATCTTTTCTCTACTTGACTTCTTGGCAGCTTTTGATACCATCAACCACGGTATTCTCCTGGAGGAGTTTCAGGGGATGGGAGTGGGAGGCCTTGTGCTATCCTGGTTCACTTCCTTCCTCTGTGGCCACTCTCAGTCAGTGCTGATAGCAAGGGAGAGATCCAGCCCTCGCCCACTGCTTTACAAGGTTCTGCAGGGCTCGGTACTCTCTCCACTCCTGTTCAACATTTATATGAAGCTGCTGGGTGAGATCATCCGCCACCACGGACTGAGGTATCACCAATATGCTGATCATACTCAGCTGTATGTCTCGGCCCATGGTGAGTTAAGTGATGTTGTGTCCTCCCTCTCGCAGTGCCTGGAGGCTGTTAGGGGTTGGATAGGGAGCAACGGGCTGAAACTGAACCCTGGCAAGACTGAGTGGCTCTGGGTTTGCAGTTTGTTGGCTAAGGAAGAATTGCCATCTTTAGTCTTGATGGCACTAGCCCAAACAGACCCTGTGTGTAATCTGGGGGTTCTCCCAGATTTATGACTCCTGCTCAAAGAGCAGATGATGGTCATGGCCAGGAGGGCCTTTGCGCAATTGTGGGTTGTCCGCTAGTTACACCCGTTCCTGGACAAACAATCCCTACTCATAATCACTCATGCCTTAGTCACTTCCCGTCTTGACTATTGTAATGTGCTCTACATGGAGCTGCCCTTGAAGAGCATCCGGAGGCTCCAGTTGGTGCAAAATGCTGCGGACCACGTGATTTTGTGCAGACCCCGGTGTGCACATGTATCACCTCTCCTATGGGAGCTGCATTGGTTGCCGATTGGCTTCTGCATGCAATTCAAGGTGCTGGTTGTCACTGTTAAAGTCCTTCATGGCTTGAGACCAGGTTAACTGAGTGAACGTTTCTTGCCGGTCACATCTACCCAACCCATCAGAACAGGGAGGCAGGGAATGTTGTGGGTCCCATCCCTGAGGGAGATACACCTGAGGTGGAGGGGATTTTACTATATTAATTTATTTGATTTTATGAGTTTTATTGTTTTTAAATTGTGGTTTTAGATATTATAAGCTGCCTTGAGTCACCATGGCAAACAGGCGGCAATACAAATCTAATAAATAAATAAACAAACTGTTCTCCAGATTTATTACCAAAATGCCCATTTTTTTAACTATGGAGAAAAAAAGATCTTGAGAACAGGGCTGGGAAGAGAGGAAATTGTGGCAGAGTGGGCAAGCTTTCCCTCTGCCAGGGAAAACATTTCTTCTGTGTATTTTTAGTTTTTATGGATCCTTCTATATTTACTTTCCGGGGAACAAAAGAGTTGTTTGAAATTTGAGCAACTGTCTCAGGATGACTTCCTGAAAAGATTGTTGCAATGCATTCTACATGAGTCTTTTCAGTTGGAAGGTATCACTGGTTCACAGTGAAGTGGTGTGGAGCTTAGGGTTGTATCCAGGAGTGGGCAAAAGGTTCTCTGTCTGGTTGATAGGTGAGCGTGGCCATGGTGGGTGTGGCCTAGTCAGCCTCCTGCACCATGGCAGGCCTCCGAAGGCTTTTCTCAAGCCTCCAAGAAGGCAACTAGAGTTTATGAGAGAGATGTCCTTGAGTTCAGTATATTAAAAAGCATCATGTATATTTCCATAGAAAGATGCACTAATTCATTACTTACTTTTAATGATCTAGCAGGTTACTATGAAGGTTCAGGACATTACACGGGAGATCTTTCATCCCCTAGCGCCTCCTTATATTTTATAGATCTTTAGATTTATTTATTTTTTAAGAAAATAATATTCATTACCTTTTTAGAAATGATGTTTTTTAGAAAATGATATTCATCTTAATATTTTTCTGTGGACTTGTTAAGAAATCTTAGAACATTGTCCTGGTATCAGATGTTTTCCCAAGGAGGTATTTCTTGGAAGGTAAAAGTGAAGATTCTTATAGAAACATTGCTTTGGGGTTTTGTCAGATACAGAAAAATGTACCAAATGTCCAGATGATAAATATCCAAATGAGGACCGAGTCCAATGTATCTTCAAAAGAATAACTTTCCTGTCTTATAAAGAACATCTGGGATTCATCCTGATCTTTTTTGCCTTACTACTGTTCCTAATCACAGCTCTTGTTTTACTCATATTCATTAAATACCGAGAAACTCCCATTGTCAAAGCCAACAATCGGGACCTCTCTTACATCCTCCTGGTCTCCCACCTACTTTGCCTGTTGTCCCCTTTTCTCTTTATTGGTCAACCAAGGAAAGCCACCTGCCTTCTCCGACAAACATTTTTCAGCATTATCTTCTCAGTTGCCATTTCTTCTCTTTTGGCCAAAAGCATCACGGTGGTTCTAGCTTTCATGGCCACAAAACCAGGAAACCGAGTGAAGAGATGGTTAGGGAAGAGCTTGGCCAACTCCATCATCCTTTCTTGTTCTGCCAGCCAAATTATCATCTGCTCCATCTGGCTGGGAGTTTCTGCCCCCTTCCCTGACTCTGACCTTCACTCCCAGCCTGGAGAGATCATCCTGCAATGCAACGAAGGATCTGTTCTCATGTTCTATATTACCCTAAGCTACATGGGCTTCCTGGCTATCATCTGCTTTATGGTGGCTTTCCTGGCCAGGAATCTCCCTGGAGCCTTCAATGAAGCCAAGTTGATCACCTTCAGCATGCTGGTCTTCTGCAGTGTCTGGGTGACTTTTGTGCCCACCTACCTGAGCACCAAAGGGAAATACATGGTGGCTGTGCAAGTTTTCTCCATCTTGTCCTCCAATGCTGGGCTGCTGGGCTGCATCTTCATCTCCAAGTGCTACATTATCATTCTGAGGCCTGACCTGAATACAAAGGAACAGCTTACAACCAGAAGAAATGTAAAAAATTGATACAGGAATTTCAAGTCTCAATATATTCCAACAGGCCACCCCTAGAAAATGGTCCAAGTTGTTCTCCATGCATGAGCGGGCAATGATTTTGCTTGAAACAATGAAAGGGCAACTGGACGAATCCTCAGTATTTGTCCAGTGCAATTCCAAGAGTCCACAGAACTCTGTTGAACCTGTCCTCTGCTCTTTGCCTGAGAAACTACATTCAGGTTTCAAAATATGACATTTCTGCAACAAGAGTTTAGTTTAGTTTATTTATTTATTTTATTTTATTTTGTCAAGTGATTATAAGATAACAGGTATAAGTATAAGCATGGTTATGAATACATGAAATGGATACATATAGGAAAAATAAAAAGAAACAATAGGACAGGGATGGTAGGTATGTTGGTGTGCTTATGCACACCCCCTACAGACCTCTTAGGAAAGGGGTGAGGTCAATAATAACACTTTAAGGTTAAAGTTTTTGAGGTTTGGGGAAGAAACCACAGAGTCAGGTAGAGTATTCCAGGCATTGACCACTCTGTTGCTGTGCCCCACCAACGCCGAGATCAACATCCAAGCCGTTGCCGCCTGCCCGAAGATGCAAGGGGGGGGGAATTAAGTCAACCCCGAAAAGACGGCCTAGCCATTTTTTCAGGGCTCAAAAAAAAAACAAAGACCCGGCCTTATTATATGAGAAACACAGTATACATTGAATTGGAAAGAATCCAAAACACACACAGAATCTTACACACCATACACTGAAAGAAGGAGCGCCCATTCATGTGTGCAGCCATAGTAGGTATTTACAACAGAGACTTGTGAATTTTGAAAATGAGAGGCAATTGGGAAAATTCCCAATTAAACCCTAAGGAAAGGTTTTATTGTTAAGAATCAGACCAGGATATTTGTTCCTGGACTTTGAATGATTGGGGTGATTTGTGGTAAATAAGGAACCATGTAAGACTTTCTACGAATACAATAACAGACTAACAGAGTGCTTTGAACGTTATGCTGTTGTTTAACCTGTTCACTACTGTATTTTTTTTTCTTTCATATATGTAATTTATGGACAGGTCAGTTGGGTTGTAAATAAATGTACAAGCTTATAAATTTTGGACCAGCCTTTCAGGGGAGGGGGAGATACAATTGCAGGTTCAAGGTCAGCCTTCCACTAGAGGGGGATAATATGTGTTTTTGTCCTTTGTTTTTTAATTCATATTTTAATGCTTTTGACTAGTTTTGTTTTGCCTCTGTTTAATTTTTTTTCTTTTGGATTTTGGATTTTAATCTTCTGAATAAAATAAATTTGTAAAAAAGAAAAAACATGTTTTCACAATCCATGAGCCAGAAAGAGGTATATACACATACATACGCACACATAAAGATAGAGATATGATAGATGGATGGATGGATGGATGGATGGATGGATGGATAGATGGATAGATGAGATAGATAGTTGAGATAGGTAGATGAGATCAGGGTGGGATTCAAAAATCCCAGCAACCAGTTTACTGCCCAGTTGCTGGGTGGGTGTGGCCATGGTGGGCATGGCCTACCGGAACTTCTGTGAAGGCCATTTTTCACCTTCTCAAGGGTCTGGGGGCTTCCCTCGGGCCTCTGGGAGGGTGAAAACAGCCTCCCCCAGGCTCTGGAGGTCCTCTGGAAGTCAGAAACAGGCCCATTTCTGGACTTCCGGTACTTCCAGATGGCCCATTTTTCCCCTCCCAGAGCCTCCATGCGGACCTTGCACTTACCTCCATCAAAAATAGGATGTGTGGATACTCCTGGGAGGAGAGGGGCAGGGTGGGCATGGCCAGCCAGTTGGTTGAAATACAGGTTCGGTGAACCAGATGCAAATTTAACACCCAGTTCGGCTGAACCAGTTCAAACTGGTAGAATCCCACCCCTGGGTGAGATAGATGAGACAGACAGACAGACAGACAGATATATGGGAGGTGTTCTACAAAAGCAAATCACAAACAGGCCATACTCTTAAATTAGGAGCATTCAAGAGTCCTGATCATTTGTTTAGTGTTAGAAGACAGGCAGAACTAGAATTTAGTGTCATTTATCTAGAATGGCATCAAACTCAATTGCCCTGGGTGACCTTCTCTACTAATCCCTGGAGAGAAAATGCCACAGCTGTTGAACTATCTTTCTTCAGCATTACTTTCTGGACATGTATGGACAGGAAAAACCACAATCACTGCTGAATAGTGCCCCAAGGGGAGGATCTGTTATTTTTCACCGACGTGATTTCTTTTTTCCTGCTACCCCATTGCACCTGGAGCCCTGAAGTAGTTTAGGATCCCTAGAGGAGAAATTGTTCCTCATTCTAATTATCACCACCCCAGTCTTTGATACTTCCTTGCTACTTCTCCAGGGACTGTCTGTGATGTAAACATCAGATTGAAGCAACGTGGAAGGGAATCTTACATCAGAAAGGGATAAGTGGCTCAGGTCACACTCCCTGTGTGGCACAAGGTTTGTGAAGGGCAGGGACTGTGTGTTTGAACATACCATACCTTTCTCTCCTTTTTCCAGGGGAAATTCGGTTTGTCTCTTTTTGAATCATAAAAGCCACCAGCATTTCCATATTGCTAGAGGGTTCTAAATTCTTCTAAGTCTTCTTGGTCTTTTTTGGCTTTAGAATTGGGAAGGGGATTGATTTAGCCTTATCAACTATGATGAAGCTGTTTCTGATTCTTCTGCTGCTGATGCCGCAGACAGTCTGTGAGAAGCTTAGATCGAAGTGCCCACTGACTTTGCAGAACAAAGATGAAAACAAGCCATGGAGCTATTACAGGCCAGGAGACCATCTCATTAGTATCATCATCACGGCAACAATAACATCACCTACAACATTGCCTTTCAACATGGACCCTTATAGTCAATCCCAGTTGTAAGTTATTCAGAGTGATGGTTCACTCAGTTGGAAGCTCTAATGCTTTTCTCCTCCTCCTCCTCCTCCTCCTCTTCTTCTTCTACTTCTACTTCTTCTCCACTTTCTCCTATATTGTAAGACCTGTCTAAATTCTTGAATTGCTTTGATTTCCATGGCTTCTCTCTTATTTTGTGGAAGAGACTCAAATCCAAAGATCGGGCAAAAAAAAAATATCTTTGAAGAAGTCTCCATTATTTTCCTCTCCCCATCCAATACTGTGTTCACTATGTGAATATTGGTTTTGTTTAAAGTAGTGTCTATTTTCATTATCATTGTAATGGGTCATTGACAAGCAGTGCCTGATCCTTATAGAAATAGAGGTTGACCTGTTTTTAACAATAGCTATTCTGGTCATTTATGAAACATCCTCTTTCTTTTACAGTGGTTCTACTTCAATGATTGAATGATTTTGAATACTAGTTAGTGGACAGATGAAATTTGTACTGCTACAAACAGTGGAGTATTTCTGATTCTTAACTCTGATGGAGGAACTACTTCCATTCCATCATCCCAACACTCATTAAAATAAAATATAAATGGATGACTACAGTTGGCCTGTGTTTTTGAATTGGTACCAGCTTAGGACTCAGTATGCTTGTAGAAACAAAGAGGATTAAATTTTGAAAAGTATTTTTATTGCTGTTTGTGATGATAATATGACTGATTTTTTTACACTAGTTTCCTTCTTGATAAGTCAAGAATCCTATGCTACATTTTTGCTGTTCAAGTGGTCAACAAGAACCCACAGCTCCTGCAGAATCTCACACTTGGCTACAACATCCGTGACAACTATTTCAACACCATTGGCACTTCAGATGCCTTGCTGGACATGCTCTCTACTGGGGAAGCCAATGTTCCCAACTACAGTTGTGGAAGGAAGGATAACATTTTGGCTTTGCTTGATGGAGCTGCCAGGGACATCTCCATCCAGATATCAACATTAGTAGGCACCTACAAAGTTGCACAGGTTTCTTTGTATATTTTTTTGTGGGTGAAATGAGAGTGGGGGCAGAGGATGAACAATATATCCAACTATATCGTCTATGTGGAATTCAATATCCACATTTCACCAGGACCATTGGAGATGTCATGGCTTGGCATTAGGATCCTTAGTGGGGAGGGGGCAAAGTTCTTTTTTTTATTTTTACAACAAAAACAAATAAAACTCATCTTTCAGTTGTGCAGTGTGTCATCTGAGTCATCTTGTGCACATATTAATATTTGTATACATTTCTCATTACATTTACATTCATCTTATATTTTAATTAACCTTATATATCATATTTTTCCATTATTACAATATCTTTAAGTTTTTTTATTTCATACCATCTGTTTTTGATAGCAAATCTCAACTCTTACTAAATTATATTCATATCATGACTTATCCGAAATAGTCAATTACTATATATCTTTATTACCATATCCTTTAATTCCTTGCTTTACTTTCTAACCATCCATAAAATAAGTTCCAAATCTTATAATACTCCTCTTCTTGCTCTCTAATTGCCATCGTTAATTTACTCATCTCTGCACATTCCATTATTTTCTTAATCATTTCCTCCTCCATCGGAATTTTCTCGTTTTTCCAATTTTGAGCAAATACAATTCTAGCTGCTGTTAATAGGTAAATAATCAAATATGTTATTTCTTCGCTATAATTTTCTGGTAAAATCTCCAACAAAAATATTTCAAGCTTTACTTCTATATGTTGTTTTATCATTTTTTCCAACCATGTGTGTATTTTAGTCCAATATCTTTTAGCTTCTGCACAAGTCCACCACATGTGGTAATATGATCCAGGTATCTGGTAACATTTCTCTTTTTTATCTTTAAACATCTTTGCCAGTCTTGCCAGAGTCCCATCTGTAAAACATCTTATACAAATTCTCTTTATAATTTGACATTGTTAATTTATAATTTCTACTCCATAGTTTCTGCCATTTATCCAAATCTATTCCATATCCAAAAAATTTCCCCCAAGCAATAATTGTTTCTTTAACTTGTTCTTCTTCTAATTTCACTCCTAATAGATAACCATACAACTTTTTAATCATTTTCTCTTCAGTACCTGTTAAGATTTTATCTAATTCTGTCAATTCTTCATAAAAACCCATTTGTCTTAACATCTTTCTCATATCTAGAATGTATTTGCATATATGAATACCAATTCATATTCATCCCTTGTTCATCTAGTTCTTGCTTTGTTTTGAGTTCACCCTTTTCATTTAAAACATCATTATATCTGGCAATGTATTCCATTTTAAAAACATTTTGATACACAAATGACTCCATTGTTGATAACCAGACCAGTATTTTCAAATACTGTTCCCTTATTTTCTCCCACATCAACAATAATGCATCTCTTACATAATGTTGTCAAAAATAACCATGTGCCTTACTTTCCTTATACCATAAAAAAGCATGCCACCCCAATTGTAGATCATGCCCTTCCAATGTTAACAGCATAGTATTTCTTAAAACAATCCACTCTTTCATCCACATCAATATTACGGCCTGATAATATAATTTCCAATTGGGTAGACCAAAGCCAGGAGGGGGCAAAGTTCAAAGCAGCCAAATTCTCTCATAACACCATCCCCTTTGCTTTGGGGGTTTCTGCTGCACACTTGTGAAGATGAGGAGAGGCTCTCGGTTCATTAAAGGATCTTCTGTACAATAGAAAGGTGTAGCACAAAAGAGTTTTCTGTGCAAAAGGAAGATACAGCAGTATTGGGAAGCTTATGTTTTGTCCATAATCTTAGTCATAATAATAACATTATTTTAAAGTTGAACAAATTCCAATTAGTGTGAAGAATCTTTATGGAACTAAACATTTCAGCTGACATCTGCACGTGTGCATCCCATTTTGCTAAACTGTAGTACAGAAATATGATTTGTAATTATTCTTTCTTTACTTAATGTTTTGTATTCCATGTAGTCTTGTTAGCAATTTGATTTTTAACATTTTGCACCTTGGCCTAGTGGTTAATCAACAATATATTATTCTAATATATATTCTAATATATTCACAATATATTAGAATATACAATATGCTAGAATATATTATAATATATTCACATTGATTTATTACAAGATAATATTTAGGCCTTGATCTGACCCCAAATATAACACAACAGTCTTCATTGCTTTTTCAGATCAGTGAGAGAATTGCTTCAGAGGATCTGAGTGATAAAAGTCAATTCCCTTTTTTCCACCGGATACTCCCCAAAAAAGGGTTCCTCTACCCAGGAATTGTCCAACTGCTCCTCCATTTTGGATGGAGTTTGATTGGTCTCTTTGCTTCAGACACAGAGAATGGAGAGAATTTCATGAGGAGATTTACTCCTATGCTTATCAGGAATGGAATTTGTGTTGTCATATCTCAACAATTCTCAACAACTGGACACACAATGCCTACCACACATGCCTTCTATAAGTGGAAACAAGTCAACGTCTATGTTCACTTCATAGAATATGTTTCCATTTTTGACAGAATTCTTCCTTTCCATTCAGCATTTGAAAGTTTGATAGGACCCATCCAACAGAAAGTCTGGATCATGACAGGCTTGGGAACATATTCAATGAAAAGACACAGACTTCTCAAATACATTCATAGTATTTGGACCTTTGCTTTTCAGGTGGAAGAAAGGACAAAAGATTCTGCCTTTGAACCCTATTTCTTTGTAGATCCACAGTTTGAAGATCAGTCTTTTCACTGTTCTTTTTCAAAGCATGTCTTTTCTATAAAAGGCCGGAAAAGATGCACACAGAAAGCACCACTAGAGACCCAGAACCAAAGGAACAGAAGACGGATAGAAAATGCTAACTATGCTTACAGTATAGTTATGACTCTGGCTCATGTCCTTAATGCTGCGTATTTCTCCAGATCCAGGAGCAGAAGGAAGGAGGGCAAAGAGAGTTTGGCGGCTACAAGGCTGCAGCCTTGGCAGGTATGATGGCCTAACAAGGGTCTATCAAAATTAGTTCCTTTGGAGTGTTGAAAGGATCTCAAAATGCCTTTCTTCCAAGGGTGCTTTTTTCCTGCTGGGAGTGCTTTCAGAGTAAGGACACAGACAGGCAGCTATTTGGAAGCAAGTTTCTTTAATTTTCAGGAAGGCAAGAGATAGCAAGAAGTCTGCGTTCCTGGGGCTAGCCAGCTTTGTGTAATAAACTCCTGATTTTTATACCTTTTCTCCTTTTGTGTGTGAGTGAAATCCTATCAGGGGGGGTTTCCGTCAGAGGGTAAACTCTGCCGGGTGGTTTGATTGGATTATTAGTTTCATTTCTTATATTTGTTTAGTGGCAATCTCCTGTCTGCTATGGGTCTTTTGTCTTATTTGTTTTGCTGATTTGGCATGGCCTTTTGTTTGTAAGGGATTTCTTTTTGTTTCCCTAGTTTTCTTAATTACTTGGCTTTTTGCCTAGGGGGCTTCTTTCAATACCTTTTATTAAATCTCTTTTCCTATGCAAGTTTGTTTTATGGCTGGCCTGGTGTTGCCTTTGGGCTTTTTTCTGCTTGGGTGTCACCACTGTCCTCATGAAGTTCCCTTTCCACAGGAGAATGAATCCAAATGAGGAACCATCTCAACCTCTTCATGTTACAAGAGGCCAACTGATTTGTCAATCTAATTGACCAGGGGATAATTTTCCAAAGAGTTTATGCCATGACAGAAAAATGTTGACGTTGTACTATTGATTCTAAAAAAATGTATGAATTTTAAAATACATTCTTGTATCTATGATTTTGTGACTGCCATCATAGGGTTTTACCTTTGTAAATTTAAAGGAGCTTCTGAGACCGCCTAGGAAAATCTCTCCTCCCTGCAGGAATTCAAGTTAAGGCTTCTCTTATTTATGGCTGCTCTGTCTTTGCATAAGGACCATCCTTTTAAGGAAAACTGAACTTCTCTGCTTTACTGGCTCAGTTCTAAAACTGTTCCACCTTTTAGGATGCTTTTTCTCTCGTTTAGCCAGAATCTCTTTTCTTTTGATAGCCTATATTTCCATGTCCAACAGTCTGGAACAATAGTGAACACAACTGAAGGTGAAGGTGAAGAGTCATTCTCCAAGCTTGTGGGTTGGTTTCCATATGTTTTGTTACCAGGCTGGGCAGTGGTGGGATTTAACTTTTTTTTTCTCACCATTTCTGTGGGCATGGTTTGGTAGACGCACTTTGCGCGCATGCAAAGGGTTTGATACTGACATTCTGCAATCCTGCATTTTCCCTGTGTCTTCAACAGCTGACACGCGACAATCCACTGTCCCGTGTGAAGCAGCTGACTGCTTCTTGGGGCAAGAAAACAAGGTATCTGCTTTTAAAATTCCTTCCATTCTAGTTCCCTCCATTTCTGGAGAAGAATGAGTTTTGCAATCTTTCCCAGAGGAAATTGTACTTGGACCAAAATGGAGATGTAGCAGCAGATCTCAACATTGGGAGCTTGTTGGTTTTCTCCATGAATGATACCATATTACAGAAAATGGGGAGTTTTGAAAGGCAAAGACTTGTTATCTACCAAAATGCTCTGTTACGGCTACAGTTACTCAACAAGGTGGGCGGAATGTTGCGATCAATTTTGTTTTCAATAAAATGCATATTTAACAAAAAAAAAAATAGAATGCACTTTATTGCAAAATTTAGTATAAATAGATCATTGGATCATTAGCATACAACAAATGCTGACATGAAAAGTGCCCAGTTGGACAGATGCTGCATTTGATCACAAAAGATGGTGCTTGTTTGTCCTGAAACCTGCACTTGCAGACACGAGGAGGAGGAGAAAGAGGAAGAGGAGGAAGAATAAGAAAAAGAGAAAGAGGAGTAAGAGAAGGAGGAGGAGAAGGAGGAGTATAAGTAGATCATTATAGTTTTAATACATGGATAGATAAAGAATGGAGGAATGCATATTAATAAGGCCTTAAAGGTTGGAACTTTACATAGTTCCATCACTCCAGTTTTTCTTAAATGGTAAATTACTTTCTTGTAATATAATCCTTAAAAACATTTGGAACTAGTGAGAAATTTCATACGTACGTAATTGAAGCCCAGAAGCAATTTGGCTACTGATCATGTCTACATCCATTCTTCAAGGATGGTGAATCTTAACATATTTTCTTTGGCATTCACTGTTTCCGTGCTTAGTCTCTGCCTCAGTCCAAATGTGTGGAAAATTGTCATCCTGGATTTGTCAAGCGGGCACAACAAGGAGAGCCTGTGTGCTGCTATGACTGCATTCATTGTCCAGAGGGGACAATCTCCACTCAGGAAGGTGGGTCACAATGAAAAAAAAAGGACAGAGCTCATGAAAGAAGAATTATCCAGAGCGTGATGATGAAAGTGGAAGTTAAAATGTAGATTGAAGTTCAAATGTTTGTTGTTGCTGTTTATTTTCAAGCTGCACATTTTCTTATCAAAGTGGAAGGAAGGCAGAAAGAAATTGAAGGAGGGGCTAGGAGAAGAGGGTTCGGCAGATTGGGCAAGCTTTATTTACTGCCAGAATAATTGTCTCTTCTACTTTATAGTTGAGATGTGATATGCTACATTTACCTTCGGGAAATACCTGATTTCTTCAGGAATTATCTTAGGTTCACCTCCTGGGAGCATTATTGCAATACGTACTATATGGTACTTCCATTTAGGGTCATTGTGAAGGTATTTCTGGTCCATGATGAAGTGTTGTGGATGTCAGGATTCCAGCAGATCTCAATTAAATCATGAGTCTCGAGCCAAACTTCAAAAACTTCAAAAGGATTTATTGGGAGTTAACATGTCCCACTACACCCACTGCCTGGGTGTACCTGACTCTGAGACACACAATTCATTGTCACCCTTGACCCTGGTTTTCCCCCACCCCCTGAGTGTATCATAATTCATATTCTCCAATGAGACACATCCATAGCCAAGAATCATCGATCATGTCCTCCTGTTAGAATTCTGCATGGCAGAAATTTCAGTCACCTAGTTACTATCTTGGAAAACTACTTATGGAATGCACTTTTGGTTTCCAAGCTGCCGCACTGCTCTTTCAAACCCCTTTCCCCCTCCCTTTCAAACCCCTTTCCCCCCTCCCTTTCGATGGCAACTCTAAAAAAACCTGGCAGGACTGAGAAAGAAAGATTAAATGGCTCATTATTTACATTATATTTAATAATATTGGGTGCTAGCAAAGTATTCAACATTAAGCAGAAAGTAGCAAAAGCACGGACTTAAATATGGCTTCACAGCCCTCTCTAAGCGGTTTATACTAGAGTCAGCCTATTGCCCCCAACAATCTGGATCCTTATTTTACCAATCTCGGAAGGATGGAAGGCTGAGTTAACCTTGAAACTGGTGAGATTTGAACTGCCAAATTGCAGGCAGCTAGCAGTCAGAAGAAGTAGCCTGCAGTACTGCATTCTAACACTGTGCCACCACAGCTCTTATCATTCAGGTTCTCGGACTTCCCTCAATTTCTTAGACCTTAGCCATAAAGTTTTTAGAAAAAGATGTTATCTTTCTGTGGAGATGCTAATAAATGGATCTTGGAAAATGTTCCTATTAACAACTTTTCTCCCCAAAATATTTCTTGAAAGGTAACAGAATATTTTTCAAAAAATATTTTTTCCAGACACAGAAATATGCACCAAGTGTCCAGATGATAAATATCCAAATGAGATCCGAGTCCAATGTATCCCCAAAGTTATAACCTTCCTGTCTTATGATGAACATCTGGGCATCATCCTGGTCTCTCTTGCCCTACTCTTGTCCCTAATCACAGCATTCGTCTTAATTATATTCATTAAATATCGAGAAACTCCCATTATCAAAGCCAACAACCGGGACCTCTCTTACATCCTCTTGATTTCCCTCCTGCTTTGCTTCTTGTCCTCCTTTTTCTTTATTGGCCAACCAAGGAAAGCCACCTGTCTTCTTCGACAAACAGTGTTCAGCATCGTTTTCTCAGTTGCTGTTTCTTCTCTCTTGGCCAAAACAATCACAGTGGTGTTGGCGTTCCTGGCCACAAAACCAGGAAACCAAGTGAAGAGATGGTTGGGGAAAAGCTTGGCCAATTCCATCATCCTTTCTTGTTCTGCCAGCCAAATTATCATCTGTTCCATCTGGCTGGGAGTTTCTGCCCCATTCCCTGACTCTGACCTTCACGCCCAGCCTGGAGAGATCATCCTGCAATGCAACGAAGGATCTGTTGTCATGTTCTACATCACCCTCAGCTATCTTGGCTTCCTGGCTGCCATCTGCTTCACAGTGGCTTTCCTGGCCAGGAATCTGCCAGGGGCCTTCAATGAAGCCAAGCTGATCACCTTCAGCATGCTGGTCTTCTGCAGTGTCTGGGTGACTTTTGTGCCCACCTACCTGAGTACCAAAGGGAAATACATGGTGGCTGTGCAGGTCTTCTCCATCTTCTCCTCCAATGCTGGGCTGCTGGGCTGCATTTTCATTCCCAAGTGCTTCATTATCATTCTGAGGCCAGACCTGAATACAAAGGAACAGCTAACAACCAGAAAAAAGGTAGAAATGTGAGCCAGAGGAATTTTAACTTTCAACATTTTCCAACTGTCCACATCTAGAAAGTAGTCCAAGTTGTTTTCCATACATGAGGAGATCAACAATTTTGGTGGAAATATTTAAAAGTGATTGGAAAATATTGTCCCCAACCTTGTACAATAAAATTCTAAGATATCCATTGAAGGTTTTTTTAATCCTCAAGGTGCCAGATCTGTCCAGTGACCTTAGAATGCCACACCCAGACTTTTGAGACATGACACTTGTGCAATGGGAATCTTGTTGATATGCCAGCAATATATAGTGGGGTTAGGTGGGACGTTCTAAAAATTCAAAATTTTAGTTGTGTTTTTTAGGGACAAGATCCTTTCAATCCCCACCAAGGAAGAATCTAAATCATCTTTTTGTGACTTTCTTGTTTAGCCTTCCTCTGAAAAATAGTGTTTGAAACAAGGAAAATGAAATGCTTTTTCTACAAACTGTGTAATAGAAGCAGAAGGGGCCTGAATGCCACTGAATTTTGTTCTCCTAAAAAACAGAGTTGATCTGAAAAAGAATGAAAAGATGACATTAACAACATGCAATAGTGTGAGCTGCTTTTTTCACAGAAAAATAAAAATCAAAATATTATAGACATGGCGGTTGTTATGAAGAAGCAAGTTGTCAGGACTCCAGTAGTGACCCCCATTTAAATCATGAGTCCCTAGCCTGAATTTCAAAACTTGGAGAAGATTTATTAGGAGAAGACATGCCAGTGCTACCCGGGTGTAGCTGACTCTGAGACACATCATTCATTGTCACGCTTGACCCTGGTTTCCCCTACCCCCTGGGTGTATCATAATTCATATTCTCCAATGAGACACATCCATAGCCAAGAATCATCAATCATACTCTCCAGTTAGAATTTTGCGTGGCAGAAATTTCAGTCGTCTGGAAACTATTTATGAAATAGCCATGGAATGCAGTTTCATTTTTTTAGCTGCTACATATTCCCCCCTCCCTTTCTGTTGGCAACTCTAAAAGGCCACAGAAATATTTTATGAGTTGACACAAGTGTAATAGAAACTTTGGCGCAGGGATTGCTCATCTTCTCATTCTGCTCAGATGTGGCAGCTGTTCCTAGTGTCCCCTACAGCATGGGAATTAGGCTGCAGAACATTATATGTTATGACTCCCCTTCAAAATTCAAACAAACAAAACAGAAAGCAGCCGTTTCACAATTAAATCAAACGGAAAGAAGTCTTACAAGATAACGGCTGGCAGAAACCTCAATCCACAGCATAAATCTTTACTCTGTCCGGCAAACCAGTCCTGGCAATAAATCTCCAGTCTCAGAGCTTCTTGCTGTAACGTCCTCACTCAAATAGTCACTTTGTTCCTGGCAAAATGTACCAGCCCAGCTGTGTCCTTTTATACTCATTGAGGCAACGTGCTAATTTACTGACTCGCTCTCCTCATTCGTTCCAGCTGATTTTGCCTTCTCAACCGTCTTCTGTTTTTTACATTTAACCACAAATTTTCCAAGTTCTCATCTCCACTAGAACTCTCTCTCAAAACTTCCCTGTCAGCCATTCCCAGCTGTTGATCAGATAAGGAACCAGAGGAGGTCAAAGGTCCTGACAATTCTAATACATCAGGTCTGTCGTCCTTTGTCATGTCCATCTCCTCATCCTGGTTACCAGTCCAATCACTGAGCCATGCCGGCTCATATTTTTCTGCCATGACCTCCTCACTTGAACTCATATCAGTCACAGGAGCTGAATCCAAGCCCGGAGCCACAACAATTATACATATACCTCCTGGATTTTGTAGGAGGCCAGCATGGTGGCAATCTAAGAGGAGATGTTAGTCTTAGTCCCTTCATGGACTGTCATGCCCCCATCAGAGCCTGAATCTGTGGAGGAGGATGAGTCAGAGCTGGGGCTGACGGAGGTCAAGGGAGTGGCCTTGTTGGCTTCAGAGGAATTCCAGGAGGAGCAGGATGAGGCAGCCTTGGACCCCTCAGGTTTGGGATGGCTTGCTAGCAGGGAGGAACAGGAGCAGGATGGCTGAGAGAGGGCAGGCAGTGGAAATGAAGAGTGACGGAGCTCAGGTGATGAGCAAGGACCACCTCCTCCTGATCCCAGAGCACGGAGAGTGGAGAGAAGGCAGGAACAGTACAGGCTGACCTGATGACTTGGAAGGAGAGCACCCCCCCTCCTTCTTCACAAGGCACATCCTGGGACTCTTCTAATAAAGTCTAATATAAACTAAATTAAAAGAGAGAAAACCAAAAATAAAGTGTGAAATATTTTAAACTCTCTGTCTAAAGTTACATTGTGGCTTTCTTTTTTCTATAATCTATCCTGTCTAATCATGAAAATCATAAATCGCACATTCATTTTTGTGGACTTTTTATGCAAAAAGTCATTAAGTGTGTTCCAGTCACCAATAAATGTAGATATTACCCGTTCTCTAATCAAAGATGTCAGTTTGTCCATCTCGGCAAGTTTGGCAATTTCACCAACCATTCCTCAGTGGTGAGTAGTGCTGAATTCTTTCTAACTTTGTACATATAGTAATCTTGCAATCCTGTGACACTAATGATACATTGAAATAATCTTCCATGGCATTTTTCTTATGGTTTTATCCATCAATCCTCAATCCTGCAATCACTTTGCAGTTGTTTATGGAGGCCTCTCCTTTTCACAATTACTCAGTGCATTTTTTTCCTAAAATGGCAACACCTAACAATATTCAGGCCCTTTACTTTTCCACACTACAATTTGTAAGTAAAGCATCTCCTTGTTCCTATTCCAAATATGGTTTGTCTTTGACAGACCAGGCAAAATGTCCAGAGAAAGAGGAACTGGAGCCTCTCTCCCAGGAAGAGACCCTCTCCATGGACAACCATGTCATTTAACTCCCATTCTGGACTGTGGCACAGACCTTAAGAGCTGTGTATTCATCCAGGACCACAAACAATCTTGTAGTCAGGCACTGAGAGTAAAAGCCCAGGTCTGTAAAATGGGAATAGATTCAAAAACAAGACCAGATGTTCCCAAGAATGGCCCTTCCTCTCCACATCACCACCAGGATGCTTCTGCTGCCCCAGGGGTGTCAAACTGTATTTCTCCAAGGGCTGGATCAGCATTGTAGTTCTCCTCTATGGGCTGGCAGGGGGGTGGGGGGCAGCGGGGGGCGGATACCTTCTGCAGCACTCTGCTGGCTGAAAATGGGCCTGTTTTGGGCCCATTTTTTTGGCTATGTGGGACCCATTCTGGCCCGTTTTGGGGCTGTAGGAAGTTAGCCCCCACCCCTCTCCTAGAAAAATGAAATATCCTAGGAAATATTAAAGAGGCAGAACATTTCCCCTAAAAAGTGAAGTAGAAACTCAGAAGCAGAAACTCACCTCAGAAGCAGAAGCTCACCCCCACCTTTGTTAATGGGCAGGCCATTAAGGTATGGGCCAGAGTATTCTACATAACAAAGGCCTCGGCCCATCTCACCACTTGGCCTGGAAAGATTGCATCAGCCAGCACTTAGGTTGAAGCCATGTGGTCCAGACAAAGCCTACAAAGTTAGTTAAGACCCCCGCCACTGGGAGTCTGACAGCCAATAGGATACATTTTTTGCACAGGAACAGGAAACACTACGATGGGACCCAACAGATGATATATAAGGGTCTCTCAGCATCTTGGCCTTCCCTTCTCTTTTCACCTTGAAGCATGTGATCATCCACTTTGGAACTCCAAGCCATGTGATCCTGTCCACCATTAAACCAGCTTTCCAAGCAGCCTCCATGTTTCCAGTGTCTTTTTCTCCACTTGGAACTGAACCCAGAAGGATAATTCTTCCAACAGGGCCAGCTTTAGTCCCATTTTTCAGTCATTTGGGGCCCATTTTGGGCCCATTTTAAGCCTGTTTTGGGCCTGGATTCCAGCCCAGTTTCGGCCAGCAGAGTGCTGGAGGGTGAAAATGAGGCACACGGCCCATTTTAGCCACTAGAGGTACTGCGGATATTTCCAGGCTAGTCCCATGGGCCGGGTTTAAGCACCCTGCGGGCCTTGAGTTTGACACCCCGTGCTACCCACCCCTCTAACTCAATCACCCAGCTCTCCCTTTATACCAAGGTATGTATATCAATGTACCTTCTCTCCAAACAAGGATTTTTCCGACAACTGACCCAGATACATCAGGAACACTCCCAACCACCCTTTTCAAGATCTTGGCATCTTGGGATGGGAATTACACACAGCCTCAGAGATATAAAAAGTCAAAGAGTCCCACCACCATGGAGTGCATCCACACAACCAGAAGAAAGGAAATCATGTCTCTTCAAACTGGTGTTTGGTGGATGTAGCAATGAATTGGTCTCAAGGAAAACAAATATATTTGTCCTATATCTTCCTCCATATTTACACAATGAAAAACATTAAGTGTTCAGTGTTTGTTAGTCTAGTGGTGTGGGATTTTATTGACCTAAAGCGCCGTCCAGACGGCAGCAGGTGAAAAAGATAATTGCCAGGGTGTGAGGGATCTTCTATGATGGACTTGATTCTGCTTTGGCAGCGGGACCTGGCTAAGTTTCTTCCCAGAAAGAGAATCCTCATTCGGTCCTGTTTCTAGTCCGCTCCTTCTCTGGCCCCTCTCAGAAGGGACCCCAAAGCGTGGATGGGACTCTACTGACTCACACCCCTCCCAGCAGGAGAGCCCCTCTGGGAGCAGGACAAGGGCGGCCCCTCCAGATCTCAGTCCAGTCTACCTGGGCACCACCAAGCGCAGTTCCTTCCCCAGTTTCAAAGTGAAGGTTGTGGGGCAGCGTTTGCTCAGGATCAGGTCAGCTCACAAATCTCCTGGCTGCCTCAGCAGCTCAGACTCAACAGCTGCCGCAGGGCACTATTCTGTGCTGTGCAAAGCAGCTGCACTTCAAATTCAGAGGATAAAGGTGAGTATGGAAGCCCGGGCAGGCAGGCGGGCCGGTGGGCCCAACAGCAGAGCATTGGAGAGAACCGGTTTGGTCTCCACTGCTCATTGCTGCTACCGGCTCGCCAGAACCGGGCCAAACCAGTTGAATACCACCACTGCTTTGGACCCTCAATTTGCCGCCGGAGGTTTTTCAGGCTGTCCCTGGGAAGGACTCAAAATCAGGAGTCCTTGTGGTTGAACATTTTCCAGATTCAAAGCATTTCCCAAAACCCCTAGAGATGCTACAGGTGTGGAGATTTTCCTGCCCCTCCAAGTTTCTCACCCACCTTCCAGACTCTGGAGGGCCTCGGAGTTAATTCTGGAGGTGCCATTTTTGCAGAGCCCCCAGTGGTGATGGTGAGTAGCAGGACAGAGGTGGAAGATGGGATGGAGATGCACGTCTGCCGGATCTATGGCTTCTACCCGAGGGAGATTGATGCCTCCTGGAGGAGGGACGGGGAAGTGTGGCTGGAGGACACCCTCCATGGATTTGTGGTCCCCAACGCGGATGGCACCTGTCACTCCTGGCTCAGCATCCAGATCGATCCCAAAGAAAGGGGCCGCTATCAGTGCCATGTGGAGCACAATGGCCTGCAGGAGCCTCTGGACATGGCCCTGAAGGGTGAGATGCTGCAGGGAGGGAAGTGCTGGGCTCTTTGGCAGGCTGGAAGGTGGTGGGAGAGGAATCTGACCCCAGCTGTGTCCAGGTATGAACATACCTGAGCTTTCGTCCATTGGTTTTTCCAGTGTTTGAGGTTGCAGAGACCAGACCATAGAACTGACTTCAGGTCATGGAAACTACAGAATCCCATCACAAGAGTTGGCTGATCCTGATGAAATGCTCTTAGATCCTCTCTTAGGCCTTGTTTCTTATCCCCAGTAGGAAAGCAGCAGTTACGCTGAGCACCAGAAATAGATTTGCTTTTGTTTATAAGTACAAGAATCAGGAGGAGTCTTGATGAACTGCAGTTGACTTCAGGAAATGCAGAGAGTGGCTGGACTGATGCATCAGGAGTCAACAAAGAGGCTACCAAGTCTGAGTTTTTCCCATCAGAGACTCACAGGGTTTCCTGCTTTAAAGGGCAAAAGGTCACTCTGCGTTGCTGCTCTAAGAAAGAAGTTGCATATTATTTTATGATGTGATATGTGAATTCCCAAGGCTCAGCATAAAACCCAAGGAAAAAAAGCCTTCCCTCTCAAAGAATTCCATATATGGCTCATAAGTGTCCCTAACATTTTTTACACTGGACTTCCAAAGTTGCAAAATTCTAATTCAATTTTTTGATCCATGATTGTCGCCACGATGCAAGAAATATTCAAATGTAATTGTTATGCTGATATCCCAAGGAAAATAAAATATTCCTTTTATTTTTGTTGTTGTTTTTAGCAAGCATCAATTCACAAGTAGCATGATTGCTATTCAGTGGGAATCCTGAATTTTGTGCAAGAGAAATTTAAAGTTCCCTCCTCAAACCTCACCCACCCACCCCGCAAGCAATAGCAATTTGTAATACTTCGGTAAGACCGTATTGGGAATACGTCATCTAGTTTTGGTTGCCATGATATAAAAAAGATGTTGAGACTCTGGAAAGAGTGCAGAGAAGGTCAACAAAGATTATTAGGAGGCTGGAGGTTAAAACACATGAAAAGCAGTTGCAGGAATTGGGCATTTCTAGTTTGATGAAAAGAAAAACTAGGGGTGACATGATATGTTCCAATATCTCAGGGGCTGCCACAAAGAAGAGGGAGTCAAGCTATTCTTCAAAGCACCTGAGGGCAGCAATGGATGGAAATTAAACAAGGAGAGAAGCAAACTAGAATGAAGGAGAAATTTCCTGACAGGGAGAACAGTTAATCAGTGGAATGGCTTCCCTTCAGGAGTTGTGGGGGCTCCATCACTGGAAGCATTTAAGAAGAGACTGGATAACCACTTGTCTGGAATGGTATAGGGTCTCCTGAGCAGGGGGTCAGACCGGAGGACCTCCAAGGTTCCTTCCAACTCTGTTATTCCGTTATTCTATTTCTGCCATTTGTGGGACCATCCAGAAGCTGGATATCACCCCATTCCATTTTCATGCTGAAGTTCTGGAAGCAGAAAATACAACTTTATGCTATTTTTGAACTGGCCAAAGAAATGAAGGTGTGTATTTAACAAAAAAAAGGCTAGGTGATATGAACTATTTTAATTCAAATAATAAAATGCAAACACTCAAACAGAAGAAAAAAATAGCATACAGATTTGCCTAATTCCACTCAGAGTCATGACCTATTGGGGCAGCCTACAAAAAGAGCAAAAACATTTTTGTTTTAACAAATCTTGTTTATATTATTGCGTTGGGGGCATTTTTGTTTTGTAAGCTGCTGAGAGTCACAAGGTGGCAAAGGCCTGCTTTTGAGTCAAAAGGCCAAAAATGAATCCAGTTGCCTTCATGCTGGGCTGGTGGGAGAAGAAGGCCGCGTCAGGAGGACACGTCCTCTAACAACGGCTAGCAAGGCTCCTTCATGTTACCTTGAAAAGGACACGAAAATGAGCCCATGGAGTTTCTTAATTTGGGGTATTTCCAGCTTTCACTTCTTTAGGTCTCATCCCTGATTGGGAAGATTGTTTGGGGTTCTCCTTCAATGTTCTGCTCTTTCTCCCAATTCAGAACCAACCAATTCAAAATCCAACCTGGGGGTCATCGTCGACTGGATTGTGGATGCTCTTATCCTGATGTGTGTGATTGCTGGGATCCTGGTATTCTTCAGTAAGTATCTTTTTTGCGGTGGGGGTGATGGAAGGCACCCCTTTGGGGAGCTTCTTCTGGCCTTCCTTCTGTCTTCTTTTCGTAGCCCTCTGAGAACTCCAGTCTCAGTTCAGCTGAGTCTGAGATTCAGGCAGTCCTGTTTTCTTCTGAGTTGGGAAGAGGCATCTCAGTTCTGTCCCTTTCAAAGGCTTTGATCAAGGAGCAACAGAGAAGATTATTATAACAGATTATTCATTTTCTCATGCTTCCAAATTTCTAAATTCTGTTTCTGCCAGTTAGCCAATGATAAAATAAGTTCCATGTTAAAAAGTATTTGGTTTCTTCCTTCTCTTTAATTTTAAGTGTTAATCTATCCACTTCTGCACATTCTAGTATTTTTTTTAAAATTACATTTTCCACTGCAGGGATCCCTTCACTTTCCCATTGTTGTGCAAACACAATTCTAGCTGCTGTTAAGACATGTAAAATTAAGCATGTGTTCCCTTTATTGTATTTTTCCAGTGAAATGCCCAACAAGAATATTTCTGGTTTTAGATCTGTATGTTGCTTTACCATTTTTTCTAACCATATATATATATATATTTGTCCAATATTTTTTTGCCTTTGGGCATGTCGCCCACATATGATTATACCAACCTGGAGTCTGATTACATTTCTAACATTTAGTGGCCATGTCTTTAAACATCTTTGCCAATCTTGTGGTCAAAAAGGGCCATCTATAACAGGGGCCGCAAACCTTTTGGACCTCAGGGATCATCAAACTCATAATTTTAAATCCTGCAGACCACTAATATGAATTTTGACTGACGGTGGCTTGCTGACGTTGGTGGGAAAGTCAGTCCCATATTCCAGAGCTGCAGTAGTCACAGGACTGGCCTGTGCACTGGCCTGCCATGGATGAGCTGCTCCGGGATGACCAAAGGGCCAGTCTTGTGACTACTGCAGCTCTGGAATATGAGACCGGCCCAGGGTGGGGTCTCCGCCGTAAGGGGTGGCACCTATAATGTGCAAATTTGCAGGTGGTACAACGTGCAAAAAGCAGCACAGCCCTCACTGGCCAGGATGAGGTAATGGTGCTGTTGCAGCAAGAGGGGGCTGGCGGCACAGGTGGGCTGAAGCGGCAATGGAGATGGCCAGAAGGTGCAGGAGCGCCACACTACCTTCCAGCTCCCCTCTACAGGCCTAGGCTCTTCCTCGATGGCCGCGGGCTGTAAGGACAGCCGGGGCAGGAGAAGTACTGGTTGGTGGGAGGGGGCGGAGGGGGCAAGTCTGCACTCACCATCCAGTTCAGAGGTCCAGAATGGGGCGTCAATGTCAGTTTTGTCATCCCTCTCGACGCTCTGCTCTGCTAAGGATGGGGCTATGTTTCTGCTCGCTATTCTTTTCCTGTGCCTTCCCCTATCTCCTCTCTTTTACCCCAGCAAGAGCTATGTTTCTGGGCTCTCCCCACACAGTGAGGGCATCTCCCAAGGATGCCCCCACCCACCAGCAGTGAGCCCAGGTTGGAGGAAGAGGAAGGGGCTCCAGGTGCCTGGCCGTTGTGCTGCCCCCTACTCTTAGCAGAGCAGAGTGCTGAGAGGGATGACAAAACTGACACTGATGACGCCGACACCCCATTCCGGACCTCTGAACTGGATGTTGAATGCAGACTTGCCCTTCTGCCCCCTCCCAGTACTTTTTCTGCCCAGGTGAGCTGGAAGATGCGGGAGTGCCATGCAAATGCAAGTAGCGCAGCACTCCTGCGCCTTCTGGCCATCTCCATCGCCCTCCAGCCCACCTGTGTTGCCAGCCCTCTCTTGCTGCAACAGTACCATTACCTCGTCCTGGCCAGCGAGGGCTACACTGCTTTTTGCAGGTTTGTGCTCAGACAAAGTGTGGGGGGCAGTGGGTGGGTGGGCCATGTGGGCGGTGTACAGCCTGGATTAATTGCTTTGGGGGGGACATTTCTTTGCAGACCACCAAAAAATTTTCACGGACCACCAGTTTATCCCACCAGTTGGTGACCACTCACTGATCTATAAAACATTTTATACAGATTTTCTTGGTATGCAGTTGACGTTGTTAATTTATAATTCCTATCCCACAATTTCTGCCATTTATCTATAGTATAACCAAATTTTTTAGCCCATACTATCATTGTTTCCTTTACTTGCTGTTCTTCCATTTTAATACTCAATGAGTAGCTATATTTTAAAATAGTTTTTCATCCATCCCAGTTAATATCTGATATAGTTCTGTGGGTTGTTTATAAAAGCCACATATTTTAACATCTTTCTCATATCGTGATATGATCTTTTTGTTGGAGTCATAGCAATGTGATCTAGTGGGGGAAATCTGGTTTTTAATTTATTGTTTTAAATGTTTTACATGGCATTTTATTGTAAGCTTCCTAGAATCATCTTGAACAGATGGGTGGCATAGAAGTTTAATAATAAAATTAATAAATAGGCTGGTCTCCTCTGAGAGATTCATGAAGCTGTAGAGGTTTAATGGTAAAGAGAGGATCAGGACAAAGCATTTCTACTCCCATTCCTATTCTATCCTCTCTTTGTGTCTGTCTTTCCAATGCAGGGAGGAACCAGGCCATTTAGCAGCCCCCTCGGAGGTGAGTGGCCCCACTGGGGTCTGTATGGGGACGAAGAAGGGAGGGAAACGAGGGCTTTGAGGTCCAAGGACCAACTGATGGTGAAGATACTTGGGGAAATCCCTCTTTTCTCTCCTATTAATCTCAAGCGGTGCAAGGGGAGGAATTTGGGGGAGATCCAGAGGGGCTCTGGGAAGGGGGAGCTCTTCCTGCCCCCAAACTCTTATCCTGCCAGGCCAGACTGTGACTCCTTTTGGGATCTGACTGTCTTGGATCAGGAGGCTCAGAGAGCTGTAAAGAGATTGGTCAAGGAATGACGTAGCAGCTGTCCAGATGAAGTCAAAAGACACTGACACAAACTTGTAGTTTAGATATATATAAATATACAGTATTTAACATTTATAGTTGCAGCAGACAAGATAGTCAGGAACATCGTGAGGTAAATCAAAGAGCACATGGAACACAGAGAAGAAAAAGGTGGGAAAACGGGAAACTCCCCCTTTATACCCACAGCAACCAATCATAGCGTGGATTGCCTCGTGCAGAAGCCAGCACAACCAATCAGCTCTTTCCTCATTGGAGACTTTCCTGTCCCAGCTACTGAATTTAATATCCTACAAGACTGGGAGGTCCACAGTGCAGGAAGAAAAGGGGGGCAGATGAGGGGCTTCTTGAGGTCCTGCAGTCATGGATGGAGAAGGGGCTTCTCTCCACTCTTTGGAGCCCTCTGGGAATCCCTCCCTCCAGAGGCTGAAGGAAGACATGGGGAGGGGGGCTTGAGCTAGGGATCCATAAGTACAGACTAGTATTGGATTCGTGTATTTGAGGAGGAACATTGATGTTATGTAACTTGTGGGGCAGATTCTCAGCTGCTTCAAGAGCCAGTCTCAGCCCTGCCTCTGCCTTCTTTCTACCTTGGAGAATCCCACCCAGCTGATCCCTCTCGTGAGGAAGCCGCAGTTCTCATGAGTAGGATCAGCTCGGCAGATTGGTGCTGATCCCTCAGCCTAGGCGGTGGGATTCCTCCTCTTGGCTCCCTCCCAGACTGACACTGCCTGCTTTTTCCCTCTCTTGGCAGCATGAGTGGACAGTCCCAGCATGAGGAGAGAGGAAAGGAGAGGGGATCAGCCTTCTTCTGAATTAGGCCAGACTCTCCGGAGGAGCCCTTCGGGCCCATGCTGCATGCCTGGAACCAGGATGTATTTGGGGGCCTTTTGCCATTGCTTTTATCATTGGATCAGTAACCTTTTGTATTAGGATAGAGGAACGGGGGAGAAAAGTACAACTTACGTGTTTATAATTGTGGAATCAAAAAGATTCAAACTGTGATTAGTAGACATTTTATTTTTTATTTATTTGTATCCTGCTGAAGGCATTGAAGATATCTAACACAACTTCTCCTCCTATTTTCCCCACAACAACCATCCTTTGAAGTGGGTTGGGAATCAGAGAGAATGACTGGCCCACCCAGCTGCCTTTTGTGGCTAAGGTGAGACTTGAACTCACAGTCACTTTCTAGCCTGGTGCCTTAACCACTAGACCAAACTGCCTTGTATAGCTTGTAATAGCTTCATAATATAGCTTGTAGCAACGTTGTTGTTATTTCTGGTGACGTTTACTGGGTTTCTGCTGATTAACAGGTTTTAGGGAAAGGCCCAGAGTGAATGAGGCGAGGATAAAGAGTTGCTAGTTTTATTTTAAGGGAGAGTGATAAACTGTTAATCTCCATCATAGTTGCTTGGATTGAAAAGGAAGGGTTTTTTCAGTCTTATTTTTCTTGTTATATAATAGTTGTATCATGAATAGTATGTACCATGTACTGCCATTTATGGATTTTCACACTTGAGAAAAATGAAAAAGGAATGAAGTGCTGAATGGACATATTTTTTTCTGCTGCCAACGAACTCTCTGATGCTAGAATCCTCCTAACCTAGGAAAAATTCCTAGCTGATATCCTCAGGATATCTCTCCAAGGCATCTCAGCACAGTTAACAAACCAGGTTTCCACAATTTACTCTCCACTCACAATTAACTCATTAAGATGGTTTCTCCCAGAATTCCCCATCCAGCATGCTTTAAGAGGGGTGGACTTCATCTCCTCAAATCCCCCAGCCAACATGCTTTAAGAAGGGAGGACTAACTCCCACAATCCCCCAGCCAGGATGCTTTAAGAGGGGAGGATTTCAACTCCCAGAATTCCCCAGCCAGCAAAAAAATCTTAAAGTATGCCGGCTCCAGAATTCTGGGAGTAGAAGTCCTCCCCTCTTAAAGCATCCTGGCTGGGGGATTCTGGAGTGGAAGTAAAGAACTCTGTTCCAACTGCCAGTTGCCTCACAATCCGTTACCTCAGTTCAAACTGGAAGACATTCTACTCCTTCAGGAGTAGCCTGGGTCTCCTTAAAATACTAAACGCTGCTACCTCACTAAAATGTCTATGCCTTCCACTTATGGAACCGCTTCTGAACTTTAGGCGTTGGGAGAGATATTAGTTCAAAAAAAGGCCAGAAGTGTTGTTTTTGGAGAGTTATTGATAAGAAGTTCATCGGTTCAAATCCCTAGTGCCGCCCAATGGGGTAAGCTCCTGTTACTTGTCCCAGCTTCTGCCAACCTAGCAGTTCAAAAGCATGTTAAAATGCAAGTAGAAAAATAGGGACCTTTGGTGGAAAGGTAACAGCGTTCTGTGTGCATTTGGCGTTTAGTCATGCCGGCCACATGACCATGGAGACATCTTTGGACAGCGCTGGCTCTTCGGCTTTGTAACAGAGATGATCACCGCCCCCTAAAGTTGGGAACGACTAGCACATTTGTGCAAGGGAAACCTTTACCTTTATCTAAGCCTTATATTTACTTTTCATTATTTGCCTTTCTAGTTTTGTAATCCCAGCTTTTCTCCAGTCACACATGAGATTTCAGTGTTACATTCATCATTTCTCCATTATAGCACCTTGTTTTGAAGTAAAATTTCTAAAAGGTCTGAGTTTCAGCTTTCTCTCCATTTTGGAACTTGATTTCTTTGGGGTCTGTTTTTTTGTTTGTTTGTTTGTTTCCTGAGGATTATTTTTATTATTTCGGGCTACCTATTGGTGCTTCCAACTCTCCTTCGCAGCTGATAGGCATGACTTTTAAAAGGCAGCTGTAATAATTGAACTCACTAAAGAAAGTCAATACAAATCTTTATTTTCCTAACATATCTCTTTCCTCCGTGTGCCTCTACCAGGCCCCATAGTATCTTCCATCGCTTCAGAGTTGAGTTTGCCAACAACACAGAAGCTTGTCTTTCAAAGAGAGGCTTTGTTTCTTTAGACTGCCCTGCCATTTCTGACAGGATTGTTGCTCGTTTCTGAGGCCTCCTACAGACGCTTCAGCAGAGAAGCTGCTCTCGAGGAAAGCGGCTTTTGAGTCTCCACAAGAGATTTCTTCAATGTTCGCAAGACCGCAGACGGTTCTCAGGCATTAAAAAGAGGAAAATCTCGAAACTGCCGCCTGCTGGAGACGGCACGGCCTTTCTAGCCAGGCAATGTTGGAAGGACACTTTCCTTCTACTCCAATGCCCATCATCCGAGTCCCCCCCATGGGACGTGATGACACCCTCCGTGTCCTCTGGCATCGCTCGCAAGACCCTCCAGGGGGCTCCCTCGGTAGCCGTTGGAAGAGCTGTGCACCGCCTCCCCCTTCTACCCTTTTCGAAGGAAACTGAGCATGCGCCTTGTTCGTTCCCCTTCGCAAGTGTTCTACGGGCCCTTCTTTTTTTACCCCCTTTTTCCCAGAAAAGGCTGGGAGCGCATCTGGCTTTTCTACCGTGTCCAATCCGGCTCCTCTTCTCTGTGAGTCTCGGGCTGAGTTTTCCCCAGAAGTCCCAAGAGTTTGCAGGGAAATTTTACACGGATGGAGATCCAGACGTTGCTATTGGAGACGAGCATGGTGACCTGCGAAAGTTCATCAGGTTCGGAGCTATGGGAAAGAGAGATCCCATGTTCCCATGTTCCCCTGCAGCCCCTGTCCTTGCACGGGCCAGGCCGGGGAGGAAGCAAAGCTCTGGACCATCGCGCTGCTTCTTGGCGGGGTGGGAGGGGGAAATGAGGACCGCAGAGACGAGGGATGCATTTACCCTCCGTTTCATTGGGAGAAACCCTGCAGGGGGGGAAGCTTTGGAAAGCAGAGATTTCTACTTTCAAAGCAGCCTTGATTCCTGGACAGTTTCCTGCATATTTCATGGCCCCGTTTTCAGAAGGGGATTCCCTCCCCTCCTCTTTCCTAGGCTGAGAGAAGCGACCTGCCGAAGTCGCTCCTGCTGGCTTTGCATGCAAGGCTGCAACTCCATGTACAAGAAATTGGACATAAGTGTGCAAGGACTGGAATTCGGTTTCCAGCCTTTCATCACCAATTGGTTCTTTCAGCACATCACACGATCCTCCACATCATGTTAAACAGTTAAAGCATAGGTGGTTTATTCATTGAGATATTAGTTCTGTATGCCTAGGACGATGGTTTCTTAATTTTGCCCTCTGGAGTTTCCCCAGGAGTTTTGGGCAAGGAGGTTGATGAGGTTCTCATCTCAATCACTGTTTATTATTTGTGATTCCAATTGTGCAAAGGTTGTTTTTTTACTTTGCAAGCAGCCATCGAAATTATTAGACTAAATAATCAGACACTAGAAGTCGAAAACTTTTCTAAATGTATTTATCCAATATTTTCAGTCCTTGTTCAAAGCTTATCTAGAAGGGCAATCCTAAATGTACTGCAGTAGTCAGTCTTCCTAATAAGATACCCCTCCTTGCAGATACTGATGGATTTCTTTCTTTTTTTGTAGGAGGAGGAAGTGGTTGCTCAGTATTCAGATTTGTCACCATATTGAACTCGCTGTGTTTTCCATTTCAGATATCTAAGGTGGAAATCTTTCCTGGTTCCTCGGGAGTCCAGAGTATCTTGTGTGGGAAGGGGGCTGAATGAGTCTAGGAGATTTGGCTAGACCTCTTGTGAAATCCATCCGTTCATTTTGGAGCTGGATTAGAGACCAGAGAGAAGATGGAGGGACAACACCCAGCAGATGCAGGTGTTGGAAAAGGCCTTCCAGCTACTCAGCCTTGGAGCTTTGGGAAGAATGGGGCAAGTCCTGGGCAGAAGAGCCAAGAAGAGGAAGCCAACGCTTCAGAGATCCAATTCTGTCACTTCAGAAAAGTGCAGTTCCAGGGGGGGAAGAGTCCCCGAGATGTTTGCACTCAGCTTCACCACCTTTGCTGTCAATGGCTGCAGCCAGAAAGACACACGAAGGCTGAGATGCTGGACTTGGTGCTCCTGGGGCAGTTCCTGGCTGTCCTTCCCCCAGAGATGGAGAAATGGGTGCGGGAGTGTGGAGCGGAGACCAGTTCCCAGGCGGTGGCCCTGGCTGAAGGCTTCTTGCTGACCCAGGAGGAGGAGAAATTGGAAGAAGAGTTGCAGGTGTGAGAATTTAATCATGGCATCTCTAAAGAGGAGTTCTGTGAATTTGTCAGTTGCTTTTTGGTAGAATTTTCTGGGATTATTAACTCCTATGGACAGTTGTTCCATTATTCTTCTAGGGGATGTGTTTGGGGCAATTCTTCCATTCTCTTTTGAGTTTTGCAAAAGGACATTGGGGTCTGCTGCTTTAAAGGTGCAGTATGATAATTCCTTAGTACTCTTTCTTTGTTTCTCATATTACATCATGTCCAGAAACCCTTTGAAGCTGTGACTGAATATCCCAAGGGGAGGAAAGATTCATTCAGATCTTTTCAAGAGCTGCTCTTCAGGGAGACTTTACACAAAGATCAAAGTCACAATACCATGCCAAGTAAGAAAAGCTCTTTCTGTGTAATGTGACTTCAACATTTAGCTGATTCTTTTCCCCCTCTTGACTGGAATCTCTCTCTTTAAAACAAATCTGCTTCCACCATATTTCCCTCTCTTACAGGGAGTAGAAAGCTGTCCTTGGAATTTTTAGAATCACCTCCTCTGTGTGGTGGGGCTGAAGGCTTGGCTGAACCGCAGCTTCAGGTAAGGAGGAAAATGATTGGAAAATGTCCATGAATCTTGGATGGATTTCATTTTGTTTTAGAGTTTATTGTAATAAATTGCTGTTTCTAAGCAATATAAATCTGACATCCAGTCATTCAAAACTGATAGGCGGCCTAGCTTCTCTCTCCCATCTGAGAGGATCCTTTGTCCTGCTTTGCCATCAGATTTCATTGACCAGATTGTTGTCAGCATCTGGGCTCTTCCTTCTGTCTCCTAGGGTTATTCTCACACACCATTACAAAAAAATACTCTTTTCTGCCTTTTCAAAATAACCTTTGAGACAGCCATGACCTGGTGATTGGGAATTTCCATAGACATAACCTGTTACAAGTGATCTTATTCTGAATTCAGCAGAACATGCCTATTTTGTTCACTAGATCTCTCTCCATTATTGGAAGAAAACTGGCAAATTATTCTTGGGATTATCTGTTAAAAGGAAAACATGTTTCCTTGTTCAGGGTGTTGTGTCTTTTGAGGACGTGGCCGTTTATTTCTCCGAGGAGGAGTGGTCTCAACTGGATGCTGACCAAAAAGCTCTCCATGGAGAAGTCATGCTGGAGAATTCCAGGAATCTCTTTTCTCTGGGTAAGAACCCCTGTCCCTGTTCAGTAACATAGAGAAATTTTGGGGCAGTGTGCTTAGATGTTATTACTGATTAAAACATCCCTTATTTATTTATATCCTGCCTCTATTTTTTTATCATAATAAAGGCAGAAGGCAAAACCAGTATTCCTTCCTCCTGCTGTTTTCCCTACAACAACAACCCTGTGACATGGGTTGAGCTGAAAGAGACTGGCCCAAAGTCACCCAGCCAGCCTTCATGCGTAAGGCAGAACTAGTACTCACAGTCACCCAGTTTCTAGCCTGGTGTGTTAACCGTTTCACCAAACTGAATTTATAGAAGAAGGAAATATATTGAAGGAAATTTTGAAAACTGCATAACATTCCTTTTCACGTAAAGGAATTGGGGTTTATTTTTAATGTTTTTGCTCATAAAATGCAATATTTCATGCCATAGAAGATTTTAGCGAGTATTTGAGAGTCACAGAGGGATGATGTAATCTCTTGAGTAAGGTTCTGCCTACCAGGGTTCGGTGTTCATACCTAAATGTTGTCGCTGGATTCCTGATGGGCCTGAGCTGCTATAACGAAAACTGGATGGCTCCTGAGTAGTATGTCTCTTCTCTCAAGTGTGCCCATTTGTGTACCAAATTTGGCATCAGCCTAATTGAGGGTGGGGAGCTATTGCCATCCAGAAATTCCCCTCCACTTTCAAAGATTCTGCTCTGCAGACAAGTGGGGATGAGACTTCCAATGAAGTTGGGCAGCTGGTAGGTATGTTGTTGACCCAGCATGATACCGTGTCCAATGGACTTCAAGAGTTCCTGGCACCATGGATAGTCCCAGGTCAAGGCTTAGATCAGGGTTGTGTCTTAGATTCATTGTGATGTGATCCAAAATATATAAATGATTCTTTGGCTGAATTTCAGAAGAAAAAGTTTGATTGTTCCCGTTTCTAGCTACATTTCATTTTCTTTTTTCTTTTTGAAGGCTTTAATGGGCAAGAGAATAAAAATTGCAATGAAGAATGCCAAGACATCCATCGGAAAAAGGAAAAAGGGAAATGTTCAGATCAAATGCAATCAAACAGTGATGAAACAAAGCAATCACAAAGTGGAATTAAAAAAGGCTTTCCTCGGGTCATTTGGCTTCCTAACCATACAAACATCGATGCGGGAGAAAGACCATATCAATGCATGGATTCTGGAAAGAACTTTAATAAATCCGATCATTGTATTTCTCATAAAAAGACACATTCAGAAGAGAAACGATATACCTGCAGGGAGTGTGGAAAGACCTTCTGTAATAATGACTCTCTTAGAACTCACAAAAGGAATCACAAAGGAGAACAACTTCATAAATGCATGGAGTGTGGAAAGAAGTTTACTTGTAAGAGTAATCTTAATACCCACAAGAGGATCCACACAGGAGAGAAATCTTATAAATGCATGGAGTGTGGAATGAAGTTTACTTGTAAGAGTAATCTTAATACCCACAAGAGGATCCACACAGGTGAGAAGCCATATCAATGCTTGGAGTGTGGAAAGACCTTCTCTAATAATTACTCTCTTACAAGACATCAAAGGAGTCACAAAGGAGAGAAACTGTATCAGTGCATGGAGTGTGGAAAGAGCTTTAGTAGTAAATATACTCTGATTCACCATAAAAGCATCCATACAGAGGAAAAGCCATATCAATGCATGGAGTGCAGAAAAACTTTCTGTTATTATGTCTCTCTTATAAAACATCAAAGGAATCACAAAGGAGAAGGGCCATATAAATGCATGGAGTGTGGAAAGAGCTTTAGTTGTATCAGTCATCTTAATTCCCACAAGAGGATTCACACAGAAGAGAAGCCATATCAATGTGTGGAATGTGGAAAGGGCTTTAAGTGGAATTCTGCGCTTACCTCCCACAAGAATACCCAGCACGGAGACAAACCATATCAATGCATGGAGTGCAGAAAAACCTTCTGTTCTTATGACTCTCTTATAAGACATCAAAGGAATCACAAAGGAGAAAGACCTTATAAAAGCCTAGAGTGTGGAAAAACCTTAACTTGTAGCTCTAATCTTGATTCCCACAAGAAGACCCACACAGAAGAGAAACCATATCAATGTGTGGAATGTGGAAAGGGCTTTAAGTGGAAATCTGCTCTTACCTCCCACAAAAGGATCCACACAGGAGAGAAACCATATCAATGTAAGGAGTGTGGAAAGGCTTTTCATTGTAGCAGAAATCTGAATTCCCATAAAAGGATCCATGTAGGAGAGAAGCCATATAAATGTGTGCAGTGTGGAGAGGGCTTTAAAAGGAGTTGTGATCTCGCTTCCCATAAAAGGATCCATACAGGGGGAAAAACCATATGAATGCATGGCGTGTGGAAAGAGCTTTGCAAGAAGTAAAGCTCTTTACTTGCTATAAAAGGATCCACACACAGGAGAAACCATATCAATAAAGGAAGTATGGGAAGAGGTTCAATAGAAATACAGGTTTATGACTGCAGTTGAGCCCAAAATTCCTATTGCTAAGCAAACGGTTGTTAAGTGAGTTGTGATCCATTTGTCTACTTTTCTTGCCACATTTGTTAAGTCAATCATTGCAGTGGTTAAGTTAGTAACACTATTGTTAAGGGAATCTGGCTTTTCCATTAATTTTGCTGGTCAGGTTGAACACTGTAACCATCATAAATGTGAGGGGCGTGTCAAACTTCTGCATGTAAATCATGTGTCCATGTTTCAACAGTCAGAAGCGTGGAAAATGGTCGTAAGACACTTTTTTCAGTACCATTCTAACTTCAAATTTTAGTAGATGAACTGTTCTAAGTTGAGGTTTATCTGTCTGGGAATTCAATATAATTCAACCAAAAGCCGTAGAACAAGATCACATATATATCAATGTATCATGTGAAAAGAATTTCAGAATGATGAATTCCTCTCACAAAAGAAATCAGAATGAGAAGTGAAATACTAGATTGTTAACATTAGCAGGTCATGATTTATTATTGGGACAGGACGCCTTTTTATGGTATAAGGAAAGTAAAACACATGGGTATTTGAGGAGACACTATATTCACAATGCTTTATTAATATGGGAGAAAATTAGGAAACAACATTACATGAAAATACCAGTCTGGTTGTCAACTATAGAGGAATTTGCATATCCAATTGTTTATAGAATGGAACAAACAATAAGATACAATGAAATATTAAATGAAGAGGGTGAACTCAAATCTAAGCAAGAACTCGAGAAACAAGGACTACAGATGAATTGATATTCATATGTGCAAATACATTTTAGATATAATAAAGATCATAGGATAGAAGGATTTTATAATGAATTAACTGAATTAGATGGAATTTTGACAGGTACTGATGAGAAGGTGATCAAAAAACTATATGCATATTTACTTGGAGTAAAATTAGAAGAACAAGTTAAAGAAACAGTGATTGCCTGGGGGGAAAACTTTGGATATGGGATAGATTTAGAAAGATGGCCGAAATTATGGTCTCAGAATTGTAAAATAACCATGTCAACAGCATAGAAAGGGAATTTGTATAAGTTGTTTTACAGGTGGCATCTACCCCAGCAAGGATAGCAAAGATGTTTAAGAATAAATCGGAGAAATGCTGGAAGTGTTATCAGATATCTGGATCATATTATCACATGTGGTGGATGTGTGTGGAAGCTAAGAGATACTGGACTAAAATTCATACATGGCTGGAAAAAATGACAAAAGAGCATATAGACTTGAAACCAGAGATATTTTATTGGGTATCTTACCTGAAGGATACAGTAAAGAAGTGACATATTTTATTAGAAATGTTTTGACAGCAACTAGAATTGCATTTGCCCAAAATTGGAAAAGTGAAAAAATTCCTATAGAAGAGGAGGTGATTAAGAAAATAATGGAATGTGCAGAAATGAGTAAATTGACATTAGCAATTAGAGAGCAAGAAAATGAAGAGTATTATAAAATTTGGGACTTATTTTATCAATGGTTAAATAAGAAAATAGGGAAATAAAATACAATACAATATAAATACAATGTTATAATAAAGATAAGACTAATGTTACGTTATGATTGACGATAATGAAATAATTGATATGAAGTAGGTTTTGCAAAAGTTGAAACTTGCTCGAAAAGGATAATGTGAATTTACAATTAAAGTCCAATAAGGAGTTAAAAATATAATATGCATAATTGATTTATATAATATGAAGTTTAATAATGTATCTAGAAGGGAAAGACTGTTGATATTGTGCACAAGAAGATACGTACCAACCGACATACTGAACAATGGAAAGATGGTTTTATGTTTTGTGTTTATGTTTGTATTTGTTTATGTTGTTAAAAAATAAAAAAAATTGAAAAAAAGAGAAGTGAAATCTGTGTTCAAAGACACTTTTTGAAGCATTAGAACCAAGGTGTTGCAATGGTTACAATGCAGTATTGCAAGCTGTTTCTGCTGACTGCCAGGAGTTCAATTGTGACCAGCTCAAGGTTGATTAAACCTTCCACTCTTCTGAGACCAGTAAAATAAGAACCCAGATTGTTGGAGGTAATATGCAGATTCTGTAAACCATTTATGGAGTGCTGTAAAGTACTATGAAGCAGTATATCAGTTTAAGGTCTATACCTATTGCTATTTTGCCTTTCTATGACATGATAATAAGGAAATCTCTAAATTCAATTTAAATAAATTGGGTTTAAATGAAATTAATTGGATTTTAATTAGAATGGAATAAAATTAATTTTGGATATAATAAAATTAAATATTGGAGGAGGAAGAAGGCAGAGCCTCCTCACTGACAGACCGTAGATCCCAACTCTGCGGCTATGGTCCGTGCTCTTTCATTGGAGAGCCCCGATCATTGCAATTAGGGGCTGAAGCTGCCTTGGAGGGGCAGTGGAGTAAGGGGAAGCCGCAAGCCAGGTTGAGGGGAGCCGCATCTCCCCCCCGGCTTGGTTCTTCCCCCCCCGAAGACGACTGCAGCAATGATTTAAAATGGCCACCCGAAGAGGAGGACACAGCTGGATTAAGATTTGTGCAGGAGGGAAGAAAGAGGTGGATAACATCTGAATCAGGATAACTGGGCAATACAACTAAACAAAATTGCCCCAGGATTAAGGTAACATGGAATTTTTAAGAAAAGAAAAGTGAGCAGCAAAATTACAAAGGGACAGGAAAAAAAGAAAATATTTTTGACAGCTAAGCAGGCTTCAAACCAGGAAAGGAAGAAGCTGGAACTAAAGATTTAATTAAATTGGACTAAAATATTTTGGGAATAAACAGGCATAAAATAAAGCTGGACTTAAGATTCTCAAAAAAAAATAATAAATTTTACAAATTGGAGACTGGACTGTGCCAGAATATTGAGGTTCAAAAAACCCTAAATAAAAAAATAGGGGGAAAAGGTGAAGACTTTGTATAATGGAGAGTGACAAAAACTTGAGCTTAAACAAGGGAAAGCATCCTGTTTCTGAACGAACTTGTGTGGATATAAAATAAATGTTGAAACAAAGTAAGAATCTTAGAAAGTGAAAGCAGAACCAGAATAAAGAAAAAAGCAAGGAAAGAATGACTGGGATTTATTGATGTTTTTGGTATAGACCCTGGGCTGGAATAATTGAAAACTTTAGAAAATTGAAAGAAGAAAGAAGGAAAGTAAAAGTGTTTTTTTGTGGACTTTAACGATCAAAAAGATATAAGAGTGTAATGATGATATCTCTCCAGGAATTAAAAATGGAACTTAAAAATATGAGAGAATTACTACAGGAAAGAGGCGAATCACTTTGCTCTGTGTTAGGAAAAATGGAAATGGCGATTGAAGAAGAGCTTCAGAGGAGGAGGAGTCGATTCAAGGAGAAGGCATTTTAAAAAGACAATTAACACAAAGAACACTACAAAGAAGTGGGTAAAGAAGGAAGGTTAGAAAGTTGAGATTTAAGAAGGCAATCAAAAGGGGGAATACCTGTGAAGTTGGGAAAGACAGAAAGACCCAGCAGAAAAAGGGAAAGGAAGATATTAAGAAAGAGGGATATAAACTGGAATGAGAAAAGATATGGGGAAAAGAGGGGAAGGAGAAGCAGTAAGAAACAGGTGCATGAAATAAAGAAATATGGAAATAGTAAAATGTTGAAAAGAAATTGTTTTTTCAGAGATAATGGTTGATGAATTAAAAAGGGGATTCTGCAGAGTGACAAGGGGTAATAAGAATATTTCTGCAATTAAAAATATTTAGAAAATAGGGTAATACAGATATTGATAACTCTTATTAAAAATCAAGGGGGGGGAATATGCTGTGGAATCCAAGTGAAAAGATGTAATGATTATTATTGTAACCTTAAAAATAATGGTTTATTGGGAATTAAGATGAGGGAATAAAGGTATATTTTAATCATTGAGGTGTCACACTCAAAACAGTAAAAGGGGGGAAACCTATACTTTTTTTTTAGTGTTAAAATTTGTATTAATCTAGAATTTATAAAAAGAATGTATAATGGAAAGGAAACATGACAGACTAAAGAACCAACTAAATGTTAATATAGACTATTAAAAGCAAGGAGAGACATTGGTAACTTTTATTATTATTACTATTATTATTATTATTAGGCAAACATATTGTTTATCTTTATTTTTAAAATAAATTTTAAAGGATTATATTTGAAATAATTGAAATGAAAAAGATGTTTTGATTGAGATTAATGAAAGAGGTTAGAATTAATGTGTTTGTTTCTCTCTTTACTGAAAATTTGGAATGGAAAAGGTAATAATAGAATTAAGTATGCATATATCAATGTATAATTGCTGTCATATTTGTATATAAAGGTGATGACCCGGAAAAGAGAAGATGTTGTCCACTAAAAAGAGATTTTTGTTTTTAATGTGAAAAACTGAATAAAGTTTGTTAAAAAATTAAATTAAATTAAATATTGGTATGGTTGTCCTTGAGACATTTTTAATTCCATTTTAATGAATTAAAAAATAAACCCACAGGAAAACTTTTGGAAGGATTTGGAGGTGAGGGAGGAATACTTCAGGTTTTCAAAGAATCAGGCTACATTGAAGCAGGGGTGGGATTCAAATTTTTTAACAATCAGTTCAGTGGGCATGGCTGAGTTGGTGGGCATGCCCAACTCAACATCACTTGCATCAAGGCACACATCTCCTCGCCTGGCCTCTCATGACTGTGGGGATGCTGCAACAGTCATAAGTGTGAGAAATGGTCATAAGTCACTTTTTTCAGTGCCATTGTAACTTTAAATGGTCACTCCACACAAGCAAAGTACCAGCAAAGGAGGAGAAAAAACTCCAGAGAAGCTCCAGAGACAGGAAGTCTAGTCCTGCTAAGAATGTAATAAGGGTTAATGGAGAGGCAGTTTCTGTAAGCAACACCAGAATGTTTCCTTCCTGCCTTCCTTACAGGATTAGCCCAGTAATTTCTTCTAACAACCGGTTCTCCAAACTGCTTAGAATGTTACAATGTTAGCGGTTCTAATGAATAGTTGCAAACTGGTAGAATCTCACCCCTGCTTTGAAGCTATTTATTCAAATACTGCTCAATTATAGTTCTGGATCAAACTGGTGAAAAGACACCAATTTTGGTTTTGTAGCCACTGTGTCACGATTTTCCATTATAGAAGACTAAGAAAAATGGGCTCAAAAGAGCCAGGCTTTGGGCAAGAGAGAGGAGTTAATTCTATTCTTTTTCAATCACTTCTTAGTTCTATTTAACCTGTTTTTTCAGATCTGAACTATTCTTTTTACCATAGTCCCATAGACTATTTTTTTTGCCCTGCACGCAGTGGCAGAGAAGTGGGCCTGTGTGATTGTGTGCCCACTGCCTCCTGTGTGCATGCATGCATGCATGCCAGAATGGTGTGGACTGGGGTACAGCGACGCAGGCCAGCTCCTTACAGTTTCCCTTTCGGAAGATGGGGATGAGTTTGCCAACAACCACAGCACAGAAGCTTGTCTTTCAAAGAGAGAGGCTTTGTTTCTTGTCTTTTGACTGCCCTGCCATTTCTGACAGGATTGTTGCTCGTTTTTGAGGCCTCCTACAGACCCTTCAACAGAGAAGCTGCTCTCAAGGAAAGTGACTACTTTTGAGTCGCCACAGAAATTTCCTCAATGTTCGCAAGACCGCAGACGGTTCTCAGGCATTAAAAAGAGGAAAATCTCGAAACTGCCGCCTGCTGGAGACGACTCGGCCTTTCTAGCCAGGCAATGTTAGAGAAAGACACTTTCCAATGCCCATCCATCATCCAGAACATGATGATGCATGCCTTCCATGTCCTCTGGCATCGCCCGCAGGATCCTCCAGGGGGCTCCCTTGGTAGCTATTGGAAGAGCTGCGCAGCGCCTCCCGCATCTCCCCCTTTCGAGGGAAACTGAGCATGCGCTTTCTTTCCCCGTCACAAGTCGTCTTTTTTTCCTCCCAGGAAAGGCTGGGAGCGCATGCTCAGAGTTTCCTAAAGGAGTCCGAAGAGTTTGCAGGGAAATCTTACACGGATGGAGATCTAGACGTTGCTACTGGAGGCGAGCATGGCGACCTGCAAAACTTCATCAGGTTCGGAGTTATGGGAAAGGGAGATCCCGTGGCCCCATGTTCCCCTGCCGCCCCTGTGCATGAACAGGCCAGGCAGGGGAGGAAGCAAAGCTCCGGCCCATCGCGCTGTTTTTTGGGGGGATGGGAGGGTGGCAATGAGGACAGCAGAGGCGAGGGGATGCATTTACCTTCCATTTCATTGGGAGAAACCCTGCGGAGTGGGGGAGCTTTGGAAAGTAGCCGTAACTTTTTCTTCCAAGGGCTGGACCGTGCTTGGAGAGGCGCAAAACTTCTTCAAGTTCGGAGTCCTGGAAAATGGGGAGCCCCTTGTCCCATGTTCCCCTGCCGCCACTGTGTATGCACGGGGAAGGCAGGGAGGAAATCAAAAGTTACGGTCCCGCTGCGCTGCCTCCAGAAGGAAAATCGGGACCGCCAAAAAGGTCGGGCCCATTCAGGATTAGGCGAAAAGTTGAGAAACCTCTTTCCAGGAGTTGCCTGCATCAAAACATCATGTTAGGTCCTAACTGGTTTGTTGATTCGGTTATTATTCTCTTTGCATTGAATCGCGGTTTGTTGATTGCGATTTCTCAGCTACCCATAGCGGTTTGGGCCAGGAGGTTAATGGGTTCTGCTATCTAACATTATACCGGAATTTCAAATATTGATTGATTTATCTATAAAATCGATTTCGGTTACCACTCATCTCAATGACTGTTTGTGACCTGAGACATTTATGATCTGAATCGTACAGAGATTGTTTTTAATGTTGCCAGCAGCCATCAAAATTATTTGAATAAAGAAGTAGGAATTCGAAAACAAACATGTTTTAAATTTATGCATCCAGTTTTTAGTCCTTGATCAAAGTTGATACAGAAAGTTACTACAGATATTTTTCCACGTGCAGATATATTAGTCCACCAACTAATAAAATTTTCTCCCTCTTTCTAGATATTGTTCAAGTCATAAGAATTTCTTTTTTGGGTTTTTGTTGATGCTCAGTTGTTCTGGAAGTTTTTTTTTTTTTTCCATTTCAGATATATAAGTTGGAAATCTTTCCTAGTTCCCTTGGAGTTGGAGGTATCTGGTGAGGAAAGCGAGCTAAATGGCCTTTAGGAGATTTAGCAAACGTCTTTTGATTAGTAAAACTTGGAAGATCCATTCATCCATTTTGGAGTTGGATTAGAGAGAAGATGGAAGGACAATACCCACCAGATGCAGGAGTTGGAAAAGGTCCTCCAGCTACTCAGCCTTGGAGCTGTGGGGGAAATGGGGCAAGTTCTGGGCAGAAGAGCCAAGAAGAGGAAGCCAACAGTTCAGAGGTTCAATGCTATCACTTCAGCAAAGTACAGTTCCAGGAGGGGAAGAGTCCCCGAGATATTTGCACTCAACTTCACCACCTTTGCCATCAATGGCTGCAGCCAGAAACACACACGAGGGCTCAGATGCTGGACTTGGTGCTCCTGGAGCAGTTCCTGGCTGTCCTTCCCCCAGAGATGGAGAAATGGGTGCGGGAGTGTGGAGTGGAGACCAGTTCCCAGGCGGTGGCCCTGGCTGAAGGCTTCCTCCTGGCCCAGGAGTCTGAAAAGATCCAGGTGTGAGAATATAATCATTTCAGCTCTAAAGAGAATCTCTCTGAACTTGTCAATTCTCTTTTGGTAGAGTTCTCTGGGAGTATTAACATTTAAGGCCAGTTGTTCCATTTTTCTTCCAGAGGATGTGTTTGAGACAATTCTTCCATTTTCTTTCAAGTTTCACAAATGGACATTGAGGTCTGCTAGTTTAAAGCTGCAGTATGATAATTCCTTCATGTCTTTCTTTGTTTCTCATCTCACATCCTGTCCAGAAATCCTTGGAAGATATGACAGAATATCCCAAGGGGAGGAAGGATTCATTCAAATCTTCCCAAGAGCTGCTGTTCAGGGAGACCTTATGCAAAGATCAAAGTCAGAATGCCACTCCAGGTAAGAAAAGTTCTTTCTGTGTGATGTGAGATTTCAACATTTAGCCTATTCTTCTGCTCCTCTTGATTGGAATTTCTCTTAAGAAATCTGCTTCCACCATTTTTCTCTTTCTCACAGAGAGTAGAAAGCTGTCCTTGGAATTTTTTGAATCAGTTCCCCTTTGTGGTAAATCTGAGAGATTGGCTGAACCGCTACTTCAGGTAAGAAGGAGAAACATTGGAAAAGGTCCATGAATCTTAGATGGGTTTCATTTTGTTGTAATAAATTGCTGTTTCTAAGAATAAGATATTAGATTCAAAATTCATATTCAGCTTAGCCTATCTCTACCTTCTGATGGGATCCTTTGTGTGACACTTTCCCAGGTTATTCTCACATACCATTACAAAAATATCCTCTTTTTTTCCTTTTGAAAAGCATCTTTGGGACAACCATGACCTGGTGATTGGGAATCTCTATAGACATATCCTGTTACAACCTCTTCTAACACTTTCAAGAAGGTGTGCAGTTGGGTTACATTTGCCCTCAGTGGATAAAGGAAGCCATTGGCAAAAATGTCAAGTGGGTATTGCCAGTATTTGACATTGCACATCCTAGGAAAATTGGAGCCACTGATAACTAATGAATTTAAGACCCAACTACCAATTGACCAAGAAAACTATTTTAGTTGGCTACACTGAAAGGAATTTCTCATATTTCCAACATGATCCAATGTGCTTCATTTGTGCTGTCAGTTAAAAGCGGTGAGATCTCATTCTCAATTCTTCCCGAGATGCTCATTTTGTTCACTGGATCTCTCTCCTTGAATTGATAGAAGAGAACTGTCAAATTATTTTTGGGATTATCTGTTAACAGGAAAACTTGTTTCCTTGTTCAGGGTGGTGTGTCTTTTGAGGACGTGGCTGTGTATTTCTCCGAGGAGGAGTGGTCTCAACTGGATGCTAACCAAAAAGCGCTCCATGGAGAAGTCATGCTGGAGAATTCCAGGAATCTGTTTTCTCTGGGTAAGAACCCTGTCTGTGCTCAGAAACATACAGAATTCATGGGGTGGAGGGATTAGATGTTATTAAACAATAGATTAAGTGAAATAAGTGATTTTATAAAATCATTTACGTATATCCTGCCTTTTTTTAGTAAATAATAAAGGCAGTGGACAAAGTCAATATTGCTCCCTTCTGCTGTTTTCCCTACAACAGCAACTCTGTGACATGGGTTGAGCTGAGGGAGACTGACCCAAAATCACACAGCCAGCATTCAACCCTAAGGCTGAACTAGTGTTAGTGTTTGGGGACAAACCCCCAAGCAGAATGTGCAGCAGCAGTCAAGCCAGGCAGCCAAATGAGAGAGGCTGGGCCCAAGAGTATACACTCACTGGAGACAAACACTGTTTGTTGTTTTAAATAGTTGTTTAATCCATTCAGAGTTTAAGCATTGTCAATCAGTCCATATGTCATTCACAAATATATCCATCCAGTAACTTAGTCCATTAACTAGTCAGTACTATGTCCTTATCTGCTTGTTGAGATATCTTCTCCTTCCGATACCTTTCTCTTGAAGACAACGCTGAGTATTCACAGGATATCAGCTCACCAAGGAAATAGTCCTTTTGTTCAGCAGAAACGGTATCCAGCACAGTAGCCAACAAACAGTATCAAGCAGACGTCTCAAACAGGAGTAAGCAGCAGGCAGGCAGAGAGCAGAGGCAGAGAGTTACGTTTCTCTTACTGCCTTTTATTGCAGTTTGTAACCGCACCCTCAATTAGCTAATTACATTGCAGTTTGGTGCTTAAAGTTACAAACACTTAAACCTTGGTTTATATATTTATTCACCCAAACTTAGTTGGTGTATCAATATACCCAACACTCACTGACCTTGTTTCTAGCCTGATCCTTTAACCTCTAGGCCACCAATGGGCCTGAGCTGCTATAACCAAGACTGTAGGATTCCTGAGTGGGATGTCCCTTCTTCTGAGATGTGCCCACGTGTACCAAGTTTAACATCAGCCTAATTGAGGGTGGGGGGCTATTGCCATCCAGAAATTCCCCTTGGCTTTCAAAGATTCTGCCCTGCAGACAAGCGGGGATGAGACTTCCAATGAAGTTGGGCAGCTGGTAGGAATGTTGTTGACCCAGCATGACCCTGTGTCCAATGGACTTCAGGAGTTTGTGGCCCCATGGAATAGTCTCAGGCCAAAGATTAGGTTGTGTCTTAGATTCATTGTGATGTGATCCAATCAGATTATATGAATAACAGTAGGGATACATTTGGAAATGGTTCCTTGCTAAAGTCGTAGTTTGGAATCATCATGTTTGCCAACAAATCAGCCAAAATATATTGATGATTTTTTTTGGCTAAATTTCAGAATAAAAGTTTTGATAGTTCTATCTTTTGCTACAATTTTCTTTTTTCTTTTTTAAGGCTATAATGGACAGGAGAATAAGAATTGCATGGAGGAATTCCAAACGACCCATTCAAAAGAGGGGAAAAGGAAGCGATATCAATGCAAGGAGTGTGGAAAATGCTTTAGCAGGAAAAACGTTCTGATTCACCATAAAACTATCCATACACAGGAGAAGTTATATCAGTGCATGGAATGTGGGAAGACCTCTTATTATAACTCTTTTATAATCCATCAAAGGAATCACAAAGGAGAAAGGCCTTATAAATGCATGGAGTGTGGAAAGACCTTTACTTGCAGGAGTAGTCTCAATTCCCATAAGAGGATCCACACAGGAGAGAAACCATATCAGTGCAAGGAATGTGGAAAGATCTTCTCTCATACTTACTCTCTTATAATTCATCATAGGAATCACACAGGAGAGAAGCCATATCAATGCATGGAGTGTGGAAAGGGTTTTAGCAGTAGTAGTCATCTTTCCTCCCATAAAAGAATCCACACAGGAGAGAATCCATATCGATGCATGGAGTGTGGAAAATGCTTTAGTAGGAAATATACTCTCATTCACCATAAAACTATCCATACAGAAGAAAAGCCATATAAATGCATGGAATGTGGAAAGACCTTCTGTTATTATGACTCTCTTTTAAGACATCAAAGGAATCACAAAGGAGAAAGACCTTATAAATGCATGAAGTGTGGAAAGACCTTTACTTGTAATGGTAGTCTTAATTCCCACAAGAGAATCCACACAGAAGAGAAGCCATATAAGTGTGTTGAATGTGGAAAGGGCTTTAGGTGGAATTCTGCTCTTACCACCCATAAAAGGATCCACACAGGAGAAAAACCATATCAATGCATGGAGTGTGGAAAGACCTTTGCTCGTAACAGTACTCTTAATTCTCACAAAAGGATCCACACAGGTGAGCGGCCATATAAATGTGTGCACTGTGGAGCAGGCTTTAGAAGGAGTTGTGATCTCAGTTCCCATAAAAGGATCCATGTGGCAGAAAAAACAATATGAATGGTGTGTGGTAAGAGCTTTGCAATGAGTAACACTTACTTGCCATAAAAGGATCTACACACCGGAGAAACCATATCAATAAAGGAAGTATGAGAAGAGCTTCAATATAAATGCAGGTGGTCCTCAGTTCATAACTGCAATTGATCCCAAAATTTCTGTTTGCTGAGCAAGACAGTTGTTAAGTGACTTTTGCCCCATTTTAGTAAAGTCTTTACTGAAACTTTAAAACATTAAAATACAAATAAATTTTAAAAAATAACTTTGTATGAAACTCGATCGTCTTTGACAGTACAAACGTATCAATTTGTTTTTCAAATACATTTGTATACATTCTAATTTCATATATATATATATATGGATCTTTGGTTGTTGGGTTTTCTCCCGTAAGATTCAAAGTATCTAGGCAACGTTTCGATGAAGTCTCATTCATCATCTTCAGGCTTCTGTCTTCGGCTCTTGCTTCTCAGAGTGATGTGAGATTGCAGCTGCTTCTTCCTTTTAACTGCTAGTGGGGTGGGACTTGATTGGGTGGGGCTTGGCTGTGTTCTGATTGGGTGGGGTGTGTTCTGATTGGTTGGGGGTTGGCCGTGTTCTGATTGGTTGGAGCGTGTTCTGTTCAGGTGGGGGCTTGGTTGTGCTCAGGTTAGTCTTAGTTGCTGGGGATTTGAGTTGGTGAGCTGTAATCTTGCTGTTTGGCTTGAGTTCGTGAGTGTGCTGCATCTTCATAGTGGGTGTCGGTTTGTTGATGTTGGCTCGGAGGGTTTGAAGTGGGTAGTGATGCAGCTGCAGTGCGGCTTCTGGTCTGTGGTTGTGTGTCATCTTCTGAGTGGGTGTGAGTCTGTTTTCTACATGGAAGTGTGGTGGTGGCATCTTGTGTGGCTCTCATGGGTGTGGGTCTGGTGTCATTCTTCATGTTAGGGACTCGTCTGTAAGCTCTAGAAAAATACGACCACAACCCACTTCAAACCCCTCCGAGCCATACACGAAGCAAACCGATGAAGATGCAGCACGACCACGAACTCGAAGCCAAACAGCAAGATTACAGCTCACCAACTCAAATCCCCCAGCAACTAAGACTAACCTGAGCACAACCAAGCCCCCACCTGAACAGAACACGCCTCCAACCAATCAGAACACAGCCAACCCCCCAACCAATTAGAACACAGCCAAACCCCCTACCAATGAGAACACACCCCACCCAATCAGAACACAGCCAAGCCCCCACCCAATCAAGTCCCACCCCCACTAGCAGTTAAAAGGAAGAAGCAGCTGCAATCTCACATCACTCTGAGAAGCAAGAGCCAAGACAGAAGCCTGAAGATGATGAATGAGACTTCATCGAAACGTTGCCTAGATATGAATCTTACGCGGAGAAACCCGAACAACCAAAGATCCACATACAAATACCCGAGAACCTCAGAAAACATATATATATATATATATATATATACTTAAGTTTTGCGGGTATGGCATTCGGCTTTGCTCGGGTATTTTCCCACGACATAGTAGGTGCTTTTAAAGTTGTAGCGACGTTTCAGCAGAATCTCATCTGCCATCATATATATATATATATTTTTTTTCTGATCTGCATTTCTGATTCCTATTGTTTATCCACTGATACCATTTTTCCCAAACTGTATAATATTGCAAGTCTTCCTTATTTTTTAACTCTAGTGTTAGTCTATCCGTTTCTGTTCAATCAAATATCTTTTGGATTATTAGACTATTTGTCAGCACGGTGTCTTTTTTCCAACATTGTGTGAATGCAATTCTCGCTGCTGTAATTATATGAAGGATTAGATATTTTATCTTTTTCGTGTGCTTTCCCTTAATAATCCCCAGGAGGAACAGTTCTGGCTTGAATTCTATTCGGGAATTTGTGATGTCCTGTAACCATTTCTGTATTTTAGTCCAATACTTTTTGACTTCCAGGCAAAGCCATCATACATGAAAAAAGGTACCCTGTGCCTGTTTATATTTCCAGCAATTTGGATTTAAATTTGGATACATTTTTGCCAATCTTGTTGGGGGCTAAATCCCGATGATAAAACATTTTATATTGGTTGTCTTTATATGCAGTGGACTTTGTTATCGTATAATTTTTGTTCCACATTTGTTAAGGGAATCCTGTAGGTAACTTAGTAAAACTATTAAGTGAATCTGGCTTCCCCATTGGCTTTGCTTGTCAGAACGTCGTAAAAAGTGATCACACAACCTTGGGACATTATAACTGTCATAAATATTAGTCAGTTGTCAAGCATCTGAAGTTTTCTCAGGTGACCATGGGGATTCTGCAATGGTGATAAGTGTGAGAAATGATCATGAGTCACTTTTTTTAGTGCTGTATAACTTTGAACAACTGTTGTAAATTGAAGACTATAGTTGTCAAAAATCTCATGCAAGGTCCATTTGAGGAATAATCCAAATAAACTGGAGTCCATAAATTGCCTTTCTATTGCAAATCACAACAGGGTGGATCCCTAATCCTGCTTGTGGTTTTTCCAAGTTCAAATAGTTCAAAGGCCTTATCTGCATGTAGAAATATTACTGATTTTCATTATATTGTTTCAAATATTCCAAAATTTCAAACACAAGTATCGCATTCTTCTTCAACTTTCTTTTAGGTTAAAAAAAATCCCACAAAATTATTAGAGGTTATCTGATATCTCTTGCCTCAATGTTTCTGTTCTGATATGGGCCCAAGTATCTTCATCGAGCCCTTTTTCTAGCTGTTCTACTTTTTGTGTCCCTGTTTGTCTAAGAAGATTTCAGTGAGAAGTCTGATTGCTGCATCCAGGATGTTGTCTGTTGATTGCTTACACTCTAAATTCTCTTTCTTTAGCAGCTAAGATTTGTTTTCATACACAGTGCTTAATGAGTCCCTTTGTCAAAAGTTCTTTTTAAACCATTCCCAGTTTGATTGACTTGAGCTGAAAACATCCATCAAAAAGTACTGGATTCTAGATAATTTACATTTTCTGTCACCAATAAGGAGATGTTTTATTTGTGGAGATGTTTTATTTTGAAAAAATATCCAAGATACAAAAGTGAAACATATTGTGCAAATTTTTTCGGTTTTTTATCTTGTACATGTATAGTATAGCAAATATACAAATAGCGTGTTAGTTCTTTTTGTTTGTTTTCTTATAATAGTTTTTTAGTATATTTGTACCATACAATGTTCTCTCTAATATACTATTATACTATTTATTATTGTCCATATATTATAGACTATATAATACTATATATTATTGTCCATCTTTCTATGTTATATTATTCCGACAAGTATATTGTTAACGCTGCTATATTTCTACTAGTATACAACAGTAGTTTTATTCTTACAAACCCTGGTCTGTCTTTAAATCCTCTTTGGGATTTCCTCTCTTGTTTTTCTTCTTTATTAATAGATAGCAGATAAAGCACTGGCACTTCCCAACACTGGGATTGGCTAACACGATGTTACGATTTACGACCCCATCACTTAGTGATGGAAATTCTCATCTAAATTCTATTCCTTAATCAAGGACTACCTGTATAGCTCATTGTGTTGATCCCTGTTTTACATCCATCATGGGCAGTGAGGTAGTTGAGTGAAAACACAACAAATGGAGATTTTTATGCTTGTGATGGTATGCTCATCTTACATCCTCATTCTTGCAAGTCAAGTCTTTTTGTCAGTGGGGCAGCCTGCACAGGAAAACATTTGGTTCAGCCATGTTCACTTTGTAAAAGAGATAGGAATATCTGTAGCAGCCAGGACTCAGACACAGGACTCAAGATTGGGATTCTACCATGATGACTCCAGACCACTGAAATGGCTTTGCAGAACTGGCTCAAGGATGTCTTCTTTCCATAGTAGAGAGGGCCATAGAAGACAGCATTACTAGGCAGCCTGAATCTGAGGCTATTGTGGGACCTTGTCTGGCAGCTGAACTTTGGAGAGGAACAAAGAAACATTATGTTTCTCTATCTGCCTTCATTATCATGACCAGGAGCTTCAGGATACATAGCTATTATTATGGGCTTTGACTTAGAACCTACAGGAACTGGAAACATGACCCATCTATTGAAGAGATGAAAGGGCTGGAATATAGCCATCAATACATTCCTGACAGCCATGGTTTGTACTTGTCCCCCTACCTGCAAGAAAGCATGTTCCTTTCCAGCCAGGACGATTGACCTTTTGACCATCATTCCTAGAGGTGAACTGTATACGAGGTCTTTTCCTATGACTTATGATCTCTATCAATTGGCAGTCCATGAACTTCATAATTTGGCCACTTCACTGAGGAAGGGGCACCCATAGATATCTTTGAGGGCTAACAATGTTAAATGCTAGCCCTTTTTGTGACCCTGACTTCTCAGGTTGACAGTTCACAGCTTTTTTGTGATCTTCACAAACTTTTTCGTGACTTGATCTCCCTTAGGTTGACATTTCACAGCTTCTGCCAGCTTTTAAAGGTCAACTGAGCCAAGTAGGGATCCAATCTAGTTTTCTTTATAGTCCAAAGTTTCATTTTAAACATCTGATAAAGGGGGAAAACACAAACTATATTTTATGACTTAAGAAATCTGGAATTGTCAAGCCAAGGAAAACTGATGTCAAACTTGTGTCGAGTCTCTCTGGTGCAAGGGATTAACATGCATGGCTGTTAACCAGAAGGATGGTGGTTGAAGTCCGCTCAGGGACAGCCTACTTGATTAGTTGAATGGATGAATAGGATGGATGTTAATCCATTGAGTTCTTCATCTTGGGACTGTGGTTGACACTTTTCCAATATTTTTTTCTTAAATATTTAGCCATCTGCTTCGTTAGCTTTAACTCCCAAAATTAAGTGGGAGAAGATCCCAGGCCTAAGTTACTTCTCATTTTAGTTCCTGTTCAGAATACAAGGTCAGGTCAACGCCAGCCTCAGCTTGTACACAGGTTACAAGTTAGGAAAGCTGAGCGATGCTGCAACTGTGAGAAACTTGTTCTTTTTAGAGCAGAATATTTCTACAGAAGAGATAGACAGCTCCAGGATTTCGCAGAAGTGCTTTAAAAGAGGTGAGGATTTGGCAATTTCATCAGGACAGAATGCAGAACAAATTCCTAGGCAGTCTTTCTAAAATCAGCTGTTTGACTCTGTTTAACCTCCCAAGAACTGAACATTTGCTGACAGACACATCCACTGCAATAGGAAATCCCTGAGAAATCAGTGTCTCTGTCCCATGTGGAAACTCCAAACTATACATGAGTTCTTCAACCAGGTTCTTTCTACTTTTTAGCTTTGCCTATGACATAATGGGTTGCACAGGAGTTCTTTTGAGAAAGAAAAACTCTCCTGAACTACAGGATTGAACTAGCCAACTCTTTGACAAAGTGACTAGGATCAGTGAAATGCTATGGACACAGTATACGTGGACTTTAGTAAAGCAAGGTTGACCACAACCTACTTCTTGTTAAGATACAGGGGTGTGGGATAGACAATATCACAACCAGATGGATTTGTAACTGGCTCACCAATGGCACTCAATTTGTAGTCCTCAATTAAACTACATCTACATAGAAGGAAGCATGCATTTCCCTAAGCATAGTGAAATCAGGAAGTTATTTCTACCTTTTAATTCTTTACTGAATTGAAGGTGAGGTCAATGCCAGCCACCAAGAGTGTGGTCCTTTTTCTCATACTGAAAACAGAATCCAGGATAAAATATTTGGTTATGCTGCCATGTGAAGAAAGAGGTTTGTATTGCAAAAATCAAGCAGGGAACATAACGATTTTATAGCAAAGAGGCAATGGCTACATTCATACAATGTGACAGATTTGGCTACAATGGAGTTGTTTCATTTGCAGTTCCACATGTGGCCATGTTGCTATTCCTAAATGGATTTTTTTTTACTTATCTTCATTAACTTTATATGTCGCCCATCTCACTCCACAGTGACTGTGGACATGTGTAATGATATCGGACACATTCAGTTTTCCCAAAGATTGTTGGCAAAGTTCTAGTGGACTGAAATTTCCATGATGAAGAATACACATTAGCTTATAAGTCCAAAGAGAATTGAAGTTTCATAAAACTATATAGAGTTTAGTCCCTTTCTCTCTCTTTCTGCCAAGTTAGACATATTCATGAGAATGAAAATGACTTCAGGGTACTGACATTGAAAATAATCAAACAAGGGAGACATTTGGTTTATTGATAATCAAAATAAATAAAACCTAATAAAATAAAATCAAAGTAAGAAAAACTACTGCAAAAAATAACTTCAGTTTCTGACAGAGGTAAGGAGAAGAGGCTCTTGATCATCATACTTGCAATTCTTAGAAATGTATTTGGTCAAAGGCCTATTATTATTTGAGAAACTGCTCACATATATATCAATGTATCCTGTGTGTAAAAAACTTCAGAATGAAGAATTCCTCTCTCAAAATTAGCCAGAATGACGGGAAGCCCATGAAATGCATGTTCAAAAACACCTTTTTCAAGCATGTTTTGTCTTTCTAAGGTATGACAAGGATTAGGTAATAGTTTAAAATTGATTTAAAATAAAGCTAATTAAATAGCACTGGTATGGTTATTCGTGAGACTATGAAATTTTGTTTTGTTCTAATTGTAAAAATTAAAAGCACATAAAAACTTTTTGAAGTGTTTGTGCTGGGGAAGGATACTTCACAGGATTGGGCTACTTTGAAATTAGTCAAACATTGTTCACTGATGCCATGAATCATTGCCATGATTTAATATTTTTAGATACTTTTGGCCTGGATGATTGAGTCTTCATTTACATATTGCATTTCATTTTGGGGAAACTCCTGCAATCAGTATGGCAGAGCTAGTACATTCCGACAACTCTCTGGCTCTCTGCCTAACCAAAAATTTTCATTTTGACTGAAGAAGTTACTTGGATGAGTAACAAAATGTCTCAGTTTAATAAACTTTGATCCAGTTACCATGATTTAAACTTTTCGATCTTCTTTTGCATATTGTTCGCTGATGGTTCTGGCTCAAACAGCTGAAAGGGCACTGCTTTTGGTTTGTAATCATGTCAATTTTTTCATAATATAAGACTGACAAAATTAGACAGGTGGTACTTAGAAGAAGCCTTGTTATATAAAGAAATGGGGTGAAAAAAGCAGAGCAAAATGAGAAGTTAAGGCCATTATTTTAAAACTGCTTCTTAACCACTACTGTGTTTCTCATATAATAAGGCTGGGTCATATTTTTTTTTGAGCCCCGAAAAAATGGCTAGGCTGTCTTTTTGGGGGTGACTTAATTCCTCCCCACCCTTGCATCTTTGGGCGGGCGGGTGGTGATGGCTTGGATGTTGACCTCGGCGTTGGTGGGGCATTTCGTATCAGGGTGAACGCAGGCAGCACCATATCCAGGTGTGCAACAAAAGTACTTCCTAACGGCAAGCCCCCCCACCATTCCCCCCCATTTTGCATGTTTTAATATAGGCCTTAATTTGGGGGGAGGGGCTTAATTTCATTTCATGCCTATAAAATATGCTGGGACTTCCTATTGGAGGAGGCCATATTGTTGGAGAAACAGGGTATTTTCCCTCTGTTTACATGTTTTCCTTCAATAATTGTAACTAAATCTTTTTTTTCTTGAGAGAAAATGAGCTGAAAAGAAACAGACTTTTGGCAAGACAGAGATGTTAATTCCATTTTTTTAAAATTGCTTCTTAACTCTATTTCCCCATTTCTTTATTTCATTAATGTAGATAAATCTTTTTATTGTTCTTGCACTGTCACCTCCAAATCCAGACTCATCTCTTAAAACTAGTGAAGTATTCATTTCTTTTGGCTAGAAAAAATGCACCTTCTTTTTACTCCAAAGATCTTAAGGTTCCTACTCATATTTCTGCAGTGTATTCCTGACTGGATAGTTAAAATAAAACTATTTTTGTCTTTTTTTTGCCTCAAGGTATTTGAGCCTTATATTTACTTTTCAATATTTGTCTTTCCTAGTTTTGTAATTCCACCTTTTCTCCAGTCACACCTAGGATTTCAATGTTACATTCACAATTTCTCCATCATGACACCTTGTTTTGAGGCAAAATTTCTAAAAGGTCTATGAGGGAGGCTTTTCTGACAGGATTGTTGCTCGCTTTTGAGGCCTCCTACAGACGCTTCAGCAGAGAAGCTGCTCTCGAGGAAAGCGGCTTTTGAGTCTCCACAAGAGATTTCCTCGATGTTCGGAAGACCACATACGATTCTCAGGCATTGAAAAGAGGAAAATCTCGAAACTGCCGCCTGCTGGAGACGGCACGGCCTTTCTAGCCAGGCAATGTTAGAAGGACACTTTCCTTCTACTCCAATGCCCATCATCCGAGTCCCGCATGGAATATGATGTCCGCCCTCCGTGTCCTCTGGCATCGCTCGCAGGATCCTCCAGGGGGCTCCCTCGGAAGCCGTTGGAAAAGCTGGGCAGCTCCCCCTCCCTCTCCCCCTTTCGAAGAAAACTGAGCATGCGCCTTGTTCTTTCCCTGTCCCAAGTGTTCTCCGTGCCCTTCTTTTTTTCCTCCTTTTTTCCAGAAAAGACTGGGATCGCGTCTGGCTTTTCTACCGAGTCCCCTTCGCTGTGAGCCTCGGGCTGAGTTTTCTCCAGAAGTCCCAAGAGTTTGCAGGGAAATCTTACACGGATGGAGATCCAGACGTTGCTATTGCAGGCGAGCATGGTTCGGAGTTATGGGAAAGGGAGATCCCGTGGTCCATGTTCCCCTGCCGCCCCTGTGCATGCACGGGCCAGGCAGGGGAGGATGCCAAGCTCCGGCCCATCGCGCTGCTTCTTGGGAGTGGGGGTTGGTGGGGAATGACGAGAGACGAGGGATGCGTTTACCCTCCATTTCATCGGGAGAAACCTTGCGGGGTGGGGTGGGGGGGAGCTTTGGAAAGCAGAGATTTCTACTTTCAAAGCAGCCTTGACTCCTTGACAGCTCCCTGCATATTTCGTGGCCCCGTTTTCAGAAGGGGATTCCCTCCCCTCCTCTTTCCTAGGCTGAGAGAAGCAAAATTATTCGAGTAAATAATCAGACACTAGAAGTCCAAAACTTTCTTAAATGTATTTATCCAATATTTTCAGTCCTTGTTCGAAGCTTATCTAGAAGGGCGATCCTGAATTTAATGCAGTAGTCAGTCTTCCTAATAAGATACCCCTTCCTTAGAAATATTGCTAGATTTCTTTCTTTGTTTTGGAGGAGGAAGAGGTTGCTCAGTATTCAGATTTGTCACCATATTGAACATGCTATGTTTTCCATTTCAGATATGTAAGTTGGAAATTTTTCCTGGTTCCTCTGAAGTCCAAATATCTTGTGTGGGAAGAGAGCTCAATGACCCTAGGAGATTTGGCTAGACTTCCTGTGATTAATAAAACCTTTGGAAATTCATCAAGTCTGTTTTGGAGCTGGATTAGAGACCAGAAAATCAATGGAGGGACAACTCCCAGCAGATGCAGGAGTTGGAAAAGGCCCTGCAGCTACTCAACCTTGGAGCTGTGGTGAAAATGAGGCAAATTATGGGCAGAGGAGCCAAGAAGAGGAAGCCAACAGTTCAGAGGTTCAATGCTGTCACTTCAGAAAAGTGCAATTCCAGGAGGGGAGGGGTCCCCGAGATGTTTGCAATCAGCTTCACCAACTTTGTCGTCAGTGGCTGCAGCCAGAAAGACACACGAAGGCTCAGATGCTGGATTTGGTGCTCCTGGAGCAGTTCCTTGCTGTCCTTCCCCCAGAGATGGAGAAATGGGTGCGGGAGTGTGGAGCGGAGACCAGTTCCCAGGCGGTGGCCCTGGCTGAAGGCTTCCTCCTGACCCAGGAGTCTGAAAAGATGCAGGTGTGAGAATGTAATCATTTCAACTCTAAGGAGAATCTCTCTGAATTTGTCAATCCCTTTTTGGTAGAGCTTTGTGGGATTATTAATTCCTATGGACAGTTGTTTCATTTTTCTTCCAGAGGATGTTACTTTGAGGCAATTTTTCCATTCTGTTTTGAGTTTTAGCAATGACAGTGGGGTCTGCAAGTTTGAAAGTGCAGTATAATAATTGATATCTATTTCTCTGCTCTTCCTTTGTTTCTTGTACCACATCATGTCCAGAAATCCTTGAAAACTTTGACTGAATATCCCAAGGGGTGGAAAGATTCACTCAGATCTTCTCAAGAGCTTCTGTTCAGGGGGACTTTACACAAAGATCAAAGTTACGACACCACACCAGGTAGGAAAAGCTCTTTATGTGTGATGTGAGATTTCTTTTTTATTATTGCTATTACTCTTTTATTTATAATGTTTTTCTTAAAATTACATAAAACCTCTATATCTACAGTGTGTTGATTCAGTACCTTTTAAAAAGTATTAATAATAATGACAGTAATTCATAACTGTAATTGTATTCACATATTGATAGTAATATTTGCTTCTCCATACTAATACATTTTCATTCTCTTTTAGTTTCTAACTTTTGCTTCTATTATCTAACCATTAATAAAACACAGGTTGTTTTTCAACTTCTAATCTTTACTTAATAGTGATGTAATGTTATGTAATAATATACATAGTAATATTTTTCCCATTTCTAGTTTCCACCCCTATATTAATTCTTAATAAAAACAACTCCTGTATTAGGACACATTCTATATCTATTCCTCATCTCTTGTACATTTTCATATTTCAACTCTTGACTTCTTGGCACATTTCCCATGCTCCTCCCTTGGGATCTTGTATTTTCTTACATTGTTCACGTTTGTCTAAGTATTTCATCTATCTCTACAGCTCCTTCACTCTGTTGAGGCTTCAATACACCCTTCAATGGTTCTTTCGTCACTTCAGAAATGTCTTTCTGTGTATCCTCTTTTACATTTTGATCTCTTAAAGTGTAATTTGCCTTTTCTATTTCATAAACTTTTAATATCGTTTCCTTTTTATCTTTTTGTATCATTTGTCTCTTTTCCTCCCCTGTCCTTTCCTCTGTTCTTTCTATTTTCTCCTCTATTTCCTGGATTTCTTGTTCATTATTCAGTATCATTTGCTCATGGTTTTCTGATCTCACAACTATATCATGTATCAATTCCTTTATCTCCCTATCATTCCTTGTCATCACTTCAATAATATTTCTTTTAGTAATACACTTATTCTTCCTGTTGTAACATTTTTCCTTATTTTAGTGAATTAAAGTATTACTCAGTAATCTTCAAGATCCCAATGTCCCAATTATCCGTCACACCAAAAAAGCCAATATTAGAGCAGTTCACAAAATCACAAAATTAAATAGTCCATTAGCAACTTCCTCTTAGTTTCAAAAGAAATCCAAACTGTTTCACACTCTCACACTGTCCAGCATATTTGTAATCCTCAAAAGATTTTAAAGTTGAATGTTTTCACAGTCTGTTTCCAGACACCAAGTAAAATCAATTTGCAGGTGTTTTTTAGTGTATTCCAGCTTCTCTATCCCAGTCAAAACAACTTTCACTTGTTCTTTCACTTTTTTCAGCTCTATAGTGTCTTTCCCGGCCAGTATAGTGTCTTCCCTGCTCTCACTCTTTTTCTCCATTTTTGGTGCGAGTAAAATATCTCCAAAAGTATTTTTTAAATAATTTTTCAAAGTCCCTCAAATCAAAGTGACAACAAAAGTATAATCCAATATTTTAAAACAATTTAAATTGATGAAAACTAGCCAATCCGGTCTATCCTTTATCTTTAAGGTTGCTTCTTTCTACAATTTCTTTTCTTTCTTTTCTGGATCTGATAGTAGCTCGAGGTCTTGGTCGTCGCTCTTCTTTGGGTGCAGGGGAAAACCCTACCTCCATCTCAGTTGAGTCCCACTTTCCAAAAGGTGTGTTTTGGGGAAAATTCTACAGCAAAAATTAGAAAATTCTTGCCCAGATCAATTACACTGTTATAGGATCTTTTCTTCCTTCTCTTCCATTTCACTTGTCACAATAATGGCTGTCCTATCTTCCCCAGGTCAAAAGGGGAGACTGTGCTGTGATGTGAGATTTCAACATTTAGCTGATTCTTTTGCTCCTCTTGATTGGAATCTCTTTATAACAAATCTGCTTCCCCCATTTTATCCTTACAGAGAGTAGAAAGCTGTCCTTGGAAATTTTAGAGGCACTTCCTCCTTTTAGTGGGGCTGAAGGATTGGCTGAACCACTACTTCAGGTAAGGGGGAGAAAGATCAGAAAAGGTCCATGTATCTTGGATGGATTTCATTTTGTTCTAGAGTTTATTGTAACAAATTGCTGTTTCTAAGCACTGTGAATCTGACATCCAGTCATTCAAAACTGATATGCAGCCTAGCCTATCTCTCCCTTCTGAAGGGGATCCTTTGTGAGACACTTTCTCCACCACTCCTATTTCGCCTTCAGACTTCATTGACCAGATTGTTGTCAGCATTGGGGCTCTTCCTTCTGTCTCCCAGGGTTCTTCTTATATACCATTAAAAAAATAGTTTTTTGCTTTTTCAAAAACATATTTGGAACAACCGTAACCTAGTGATTGAGAATCTCCATAGACATATACTATTAAAGTTCTTCTAACACCTTTATGAAGATGTGGAGTTGGTCCCTCAGTGGATAAAGTAAGCAAAAGTAAAAGTAAAGTAGGCAAAAATGACAGGTGGGTTTGGGCAGTATTTCACATTGCCCACCCTAGGAAGATTGGAGCCACTGATAACTAGTAGAGTTAAGACCTAACTATCAGTTTGGCTTTCTAATTATTTGTAACTTAATCAAATGTAATTCACTTGTCCCGCCAGCCAAAACAAAGACTTCATTCTGAGTTGTGCAGAAGATGTCCATTTTGTTCACTGGATCTCTCTCTTTGAATTGGTGAAAGAAAACTCAAATTATACTTTGGGTTATCTATTAAAAGGCAAACATGTTTCCTTGTTCAGGGTGTTGTGTCTTTTGAGGATGTGGGTGTGTATTTCTCCAAGGAGGAGTGGTCACAGCTGGATGCTGACCAAAAAGCGCTCCACAGAGAAGTCATGTTGGAGAATTCCAGGAATCTATCTTCTTTGGGTAAGAATTCTATATTGCTCAGAAATATAGAAAATCATGGGGTGGGGGGCTTAGATATTGTTTCTGTTAAAAACATTTATTTATATCTAAATAAGCAGACATACCCAATATTCCTTCTTCCTGCTTTTTTCCCTACAACAGCAATCCTGTGACATGGGTTGAGCTCAGAGAGACTAGGCCAAAGTCACCCAGCGAACATTCATCCCTAAAGCTGAACTAGTACTCACTGATCTAGTTTCGAACCTGGTGCCTTAACTATTTCACCAGACTGAACTTATGGAACAAGAAAATTTATTGAAAGAAACATTGGAAAACTGCATTGCCTTCCTTTTTACACAAAGGAAATGGTTTTTTTTTCTAAATGCTGTCTTCTCATAAAATACAAAATATTCATTTCCAGGTCATAGATGGTATTAGTGAGGGATCTGAGGGACAGACTACAGGTAGGGGTGGTGTGTCCACTCTTGAGCCTGGAAGTTCTGCCTTCCAGGGTTCGATATTCACTCCTGAATCTGGTCACTGGCTCCCCATGGGCCTGAGTTGATATAACTGAGACTGGATGGGTCCTTAGTGGGATGTTCCCATTCCTTCTCCGAGATGTGCCCACTTGTATACCAAGTCTGTCATGAGCCTAATTGAGGTTGGGGAGCTACTGCCATCCAGGTATTCCACTTGGGTTTAAAAGATTCTGTTCTGCAGAGAAGTAGAGATGAGACTTCCAATGAAGTGCAGGAGCTGGTAGGTATGTTGTTGTCCCAGTATGACACAATGTCCAATCGCGTTCAGGAATGGGACTATTCTAATGGCACCATGGAACTGTCCCAACTCAAGGATTAGATCTGGGTTGAGTCTTAGATTCATTGTGATATGATCCAGTCCTGTTTATATGAGGATCAGTGGAGATACACTTGGAAATGGGTCTTTGCTAAAATCTTAGTTTGGCATCTTTGCCAACAAAATATATTGATTCGTTGGTGAAATTTCAGAAGAAAGGGTTTGATTGTTTTCCTGTTCTTGCTACAGTTTTCATTTTTCTTTTTCAAGGCTTTAATGGGCAAGAGGATAAGAATAGCAAGCAGGAATACCAAACAATCCATCCGAAAGAGGGAAGAACGAACTTTGCAGATCAGTTGCAACCAAAGAGTAATGAAACAAAGCAATCACAAAGTGGAATTAAAAAAGACATTCCTCTGGTCATTTGGCTTTCTAACCATACAAACATTGATACGGGAGAAAGACCATATCAATGCATGGAGTCTGGAAAGAGCTTTAATAAATCTGATCATCTCATTTCCCATAAAAAAAAACAATCAGAAGAGAAACCATATACCTGCAGGGAGTGTGGAAAGACCTTCTGTTATAATTACTCTCTTATAAGACATCAAAGGAACCTCAAAGGAGAAAAGCCTTATAAATGTGGGGAGTGTGGAAAGATCTTCTGTAACAATCACTCTCTTAGAATTCATGAAATTAATCACAAAGGAGAACAACGTTATAAATGCATGGAGTGTGGAAAGACCTTTACTGGTAGGAGTAATCTTAATTCCCACAAGAGGATCCACACAGGGGAGAAGCCTTATCAATGCATGGAGTGTGGAAAGACTTTCTGTTATCATTACACTCTCATAAGACATCAAAGGAATCTCACAGGAGAAACACCTTATAGATGTGGGGAGTGTGGAAAGATCTTCTGTAATAATCATTCTCTTAAAACTCATGAAATGAATCACAAAGGAGAACAACTTTATAAATGCATGGAGTGTGGAACCACCTTTACTGGTAGGAGTACTCTTAATTCCCACAAGACGATCCACACAGGAGAGAAGCCATATAAATGTGTGGAATGTGGAAAGGGCTTTAGATTGAATTCTGTTCTTACCATCCATAAAAGGATCCACACAGGGGAGAAACCATATCAATGCATGGAGTGTGGAAAGCATTTTAGGAAGAGTAGTGATCTTGCCTCTCATAATAGGATCCACACAGGAGAGAAACCGTATCAATGCATGGAGTGTGGAAAGACCTTCTGTTACTCTACATCGCTTATAATTCATCAAAGGAATCACAAAGGAGAAAGACCTTATAAATGCATGGAGTGCGGAAAGACCTTTACTTGTACCAGTCATCTTAATGGCCATAAGATGATCCACAGAAAAGAGAATCCATATCATTGTTTGGAGTGCGGAAAGACCTTCGGTTATAATCGTTCTCTTATACTCCATCAAAGGATTCACAAAGAAGAAAGACCATATCAATGCATTGAGTGTGGAAAGACCTTTACTTGCAGCAATAGTCATAACTCCCACAAGAAGATCCACACGAGAGAAGCTATATTAATGCATGGAGTGCAGAAAAAGCTTTATTAGGAAAAATGCTCTGATTCACTGTAAAACTATCCATACAGAGGAGAAGCCATATCAATGCATGGTGTGTGGAAAGACCTTCTGTTATTATGACTCTCCTGTAAGACATCAAAGGAATCACAAAGGGGAAAGAACTTTGGTTGTAGCAATTCTCATAAAATGATCCACACAGGAGAGAAGCCACGTTTAAGTTCTTCCTATGATCCCTTATACTAGATATTTAGTATATTGATACTATACAATGTCCTTTTTAATATATTATTACTAATATTATTACTAATACCAGTGGTGGCTAACCTTCTCGCCACTGAATGCTGAAACATGCACGATGGATACCCCAAAAAGCAGCTCCCTGATTCACGCCTGCAAGAGCGGTGGAAATCGGAAGGTTAGTTTCCTGGGGTGTGCATCTGCCCCGGCCATCTGGTCTTCCAGTTTATAATGCGCATGCAGGCGTGAAAACCAGCTTCTGGTTTCCCCCGCTCCCACGCACATGAAGACAAGCTGGGAGGTGCACATGCACACACTGGGAAGCTAAGGTTCTACTTTCCCCCGCGCATGCACTGGAACCAGGAAGAGCAACAGGCAAGAGCTGGAGACATGGCTCTGCGTGCTACTTTCGGCACGCAGAACATAGGTTCACCATCACCGTTATATTCAATTGTCCATTTATGCTATATTATACTATTTCTACTGCAAGTATATTGTTAACTATTGCTACTGTACTTGGAATGGAATGGAATTCTTTATTGGCCAAGTGTGATTGGACACACAGGGAATTTGTCTCCGGTGCATAAGCTTTCAGTGTACATATAAGTGATGTATAATAATATTATTACTCTTATAAACCCTGGACTGTCTTCAATTCCTCTCTGGTGTTTCCTCTTGTTTTTATTTTATATTAATGTAAGCAGGTAAAGTACTGACACCTGACCAACATTGGTGGTGGCTTATTCGATGTCACACTTTATGACCACATCACTTAGCGATGGAAGTTCTGATCCAAATTCCATTCCTTAACCAAGAACTACAGGTGGTCCACAGCTTTCAACCATAATTGAGCCCAGAATTTATGTTACTGAGAAATTTGATAAGTGAGGCTTGCCCCAATTCTACGACACTTGCCACATTTGTTAGGTACATCACTGCAATTGTTACATTAGTTATGTGGTTGTTAAGTGAATCTGACTTCCCCATTGACTTTGCTTGTCAGAAGGTCACAAAATGTGATCACATGACTCTGGGATGCTATACCTTCATAAACGTGAGTCAATTGTCAAGCATCCACATGTAAATCATGTGACCATGCTTCAACGCTCATAAATGTGAAAAATGGTAATGTCACTTTTCACTACTGTTGCAAATTTGGTAACTAGACAAACTGTTGAAAGTTGAGTACTACTTGTCTGGGAATTCAACATAATTCAAGCAATAAAACAAAATAATTCAAGCAATAGAACAAAAACATATATATATCAATGTATCATGTGAAAAGAGTTTCAGGATGAAGAATTCCATTCCACAAAAAAGCAGAATAAGAAGTGAAATCCATGTTCAAATACATTTTTGAAGCATTAGAGCTATGGTGGTGCAGTGCTTAGAATGCAGTATTGCAAGCTAATTCTGGTGACCGCCAAGAGTTCAATTCTAACTGGCTCAAGGTTGACTCAACCTTGCATTCTTCTGAGGCTGGTAAAATGGGGACCTAGATTGTATGGAGCAATATGCAGACTCTGTAAACCGTTAATGGAGTGTTGTAAAGCACCATGAATCAGTATGTAAGTTTAAGTGCTTATAGCTATTGCTATTTTGCTTTTCTAAGACATGAGAATAATTAGGAAATCACTAAATTCAATTTAAATAAATTAGATTTAATTGAAGTTAATTGGATTTTAATTAGATTTGAATAAAATTAATTTTGGATTTAAATAAAATTAAATATCACTGGTATGGTTATTCATGAAACATTTTTAAATTATTTCTAGTAAATTAAAAATTAAAAACAGGAAAACTTGTGGAAGGATTTGGAGTGGGGAAATAATTCAGGCTTTCGGAGACTCAGGCTGTTTTGAAGCTATTTATTGAAATAGTGCTCATTTATGGTTCTGGATCAAAGTGATAAAAGAGCACCAATCTTGATTTTGTAGCCATTATGTCAATTTTCTCCACTATAGAAGAGTGAGAAAAATGGGCTCAAAAGAACCAGACTTTGGGCAAGACAGAGATGTTGATTCCATTCTTTTTAAGTTGCTTCTTAACTCTTATTTCCCCATTTCTTTATTTCATTAATTTAGATAAATCTCTTGGCTGTTCTTGCACTACCTCCAAATCCACACTAATCTCTTCAAACCATGGGAGTCTTCAGCTCTTTTGGCTAGAAGAAAACTTGTGCTTTGTTTAGTCTGGTAGACTGACATTGTCTTTTAACATCCTGCTGATATTTCCTGAGCTGTCTTCCCTACTAAAAAAACAAAACGAAGCCATTTTTCTTTTTTGCCTTATGGAATTTGAACTTTATGCGTATTTCTCAAGATTTGCCTTCCTGTATTTTCTAATTCCACTATTCCTCCAGTCACCTATGAGACACCATTCTCCTATTCGTCTCTCCATCATGGCGCCTTGTTTTGAGGTAAAATTTCTAAACCTTCAATGAGTTGGAGCTTTCTCTCCATTTTGGAACTTGTTTCCTTTTGATGCCCCCTTTTCAAGGAAGAACGTTTCTTCTGGATTCTTCTCATTTTTGCTGCTGCCATTTGCTGTTTTGAACCGCTGTTAGCTGCTCAGAGGCATGAGTTTGAAAAGGCAGCTGAAATAATGGAAATAAAACATCAATAAAAATCTTAATTGTCCTAACCCTTCACTTCCCATCCTTTAACTGCCAGCCTGCCCTCTTCACTTCCCTCACTTCAGGGCTGACTTTGCCAACAACCACATGATACAAATCTGGGCTTCAAAGAGAGGATTCTTTTCCTTTTGAGTCTCCAGAGAGATTTTCTCAATATTCACAAGATCACAGATCGTTCTTAGACCATTAAAAAAACAGGAAAGTCTAGAAATTGCTGCCTGGTGTAGGCAGGCAATGCTAGAAGGAGCCTTTCCTTCTACTCCAATGCCCATCATCCCAGGCCCGCATGGAACATGATGAATTGTCCTATACCCTGACAGGGTCCATCTGGCGTTGCACGCAGGATCCACCAGGGGGCTCCCCAGGTAGCCGTTAGAAAGGCAGGGGCAGCCCTCACCCGCTTCAGGAGGGAACTGAGCATGCGCTCTTTCACCAGGTCCGAAAGCTTCGCGGGGCATTTTGCAGGGAAGGGTGGAAGCGCGTCCGCCTTTTCTACAGTGCCCGATTCTGCTCCCTTCCCCCTCGCTGCGGGCCTTAGGCCGAGCCTTTCCAGCAGTCCAAGAGGCTTCAAAGGAAGCCTTGCACGGAGGGAGATCAAGACCTGACTCCGGAGTTCAGTAAGTGGGGGACGGGGACACTTTTTCTTCCATAGGCTGGACCGTGCGTGGAGAGACGCAAAACTTTATCAAGTTTGGAGTCCTGGAAAGTGGGAAGCCCCTTGTCCCATGTTCCCTTGCCGCCCCTGTGCATGCACGGGTAGGCAGGGAAGAAATCAAAAGCTACGGTCTCGCTGCGTTGCCTCCAGGAGGAAAATCGGGACCGCCAGAAAAGTCGGAGCCATTCAGGGTTAGGCGGAAAGTGAGAAACCTCTTTCCAGGAGATGCCTGCATCAAAATATCAAGTTAGGTCGTAGCTGGTTTGTTGATTCGTGTATTACTCTGCATTGAATCGTGGTTTGTTGATGTGATGTCGCAGCTACCCATAGCGGATTAGGCCAGGAGGTTAATGGGCTTCTGCTATCTAGTAACAGAACTTCCAGTATAAAGTTATACTGGAAATTTAAATATTAATTTACCTGTTAAATCGATTTGGAAAGCCACTCATCTCAAATTTTATTTGTTTTATTATAGTATGAATATAGTATATAAAAATTCATTTCAATCAAACTGTGTTGTCTGGGTACAATTGTTTAATCAAGGTGTTCATCACAATAAGATTAATACTGTAGTAACAATATTTTGTCCATTTTAACAAATTCACATTTTAACACATATCTTTTTCATGTCCTTTTCTTTCTTTCTTCTGTTTTTATTGTCTAGCCATTGATAAAATGAGTCCCATGTCAAAAATATTTAGTTTCTTTTTTGTCCTTCATTTCTGCACATTCTAATATTTTCTGGATTACATTCTAATCTGTCAGGGTCTCATCACACTTCCATTGTTGAGCATATACAATTCTAGCTGCAGTTAATATATGTAAAATCAAGTACACAGTCTCTTTATCATATTTTTCTGGTAGAATGCCTAATAAGAATATTTCTGGTTTCATGTCTATAAGCTGTTTTATCATTTTTTCCAACCAGTTATGTATTTTTGTTCAATATTTTTTAGCTTGTTGACATGTCCACCACATGTGATAATATGAATCAGGTGTTTGATTACATTTCCAACATTTAGCAGATCTATCCTTATACATTTTCACCAATCTTGTTGATGCAAAATACCCTCTGTAAAACATACACATTTTCTTTATATACAGTTGACATAGTCCATTTAACATTTCTATCCCACAGTTTCTGCCATTTGTCTAATTCTATAGCATATCCAAAATATTTAGCCCAATCATTGTCTCGTTTACCTGCTCACTTTCAAGTTTAATACCCAATAAATAATATATTTTCTTTATCAATTTTTCATTGGTTCCACCTAGTATCTGGTCCAGATCCGTTAATTCTTTATTAAAACCATACATTTTAGCATCTTTCTTGTATCGAGATTATAACTGCATTTGAGAAAGCCATTCATTTCAATGGCTGTTTGTGGCCGGAGACATTTATCACCTGAATTGTACACAGATTGTTTTTAAGCAGTCATCAAAATTATTTGAATAAGTAGGAATTAAAAAAACAAAAATATTTTAAATATATGTATCCCAAAGTTTTTAGTCCTTGATCAAAGTTGATATAGAAGGTTACTACAGAATTTTTTTCCACATACCGATATGGTAGTCTACCAATAGTAAGTTGGTCAGCCTGTATTTCTGGAAGTTTCTTTTGTTTTCCATTTCAGATAAGTTGGAAATATTTCCTGATTACCTTGGAGTCTGAAGTATCTTGTGAAGAAAGAGAGCTGAACGGCCTTTAGGAGATTTGGCCAGACGTCTTCTGATTAGTAACACTTGAGAGATCCATTCATTTTGGAGCTGGATTAGAGACCAGAGAAAAGATGGAGGCACAATGCCCAGTAGATGCAGGTTTTGGAAAAGGTCCTCCAGCTATTCAGCTTTGGAGTTGTGGGGAAAATGAGGCAAATTCTGGGCAGAGGAGCCAAGAAGAGGAAGCCAACAGTTCGGAGGTTCAATACTGTCACCTCAGAAAAGTACAGTTCCAGGAAGGGAAGACTCCCCGAGATGTTTGCACTCAGCTTCACCGCCTTTGCCATCAATGGCTGCAGCCGGAAAGACACACGAAGGCTCAGATTCTGGACTTGGTGCTTCTGGAGCAGTTCCTGGCTGTCCTTCCCCCAGAGATGGAGAAATGGGTGCGGGAGTGTAGAGCACAAACTAGTTCCCAGGCGGTGGCCCTGGCTGAAGGCTTCCTCCTGACCCAGGAGTCCGAAAAGATGCAGGTGTGAGAATGTTATCATTTCAGCTCTAAAGAGAATCTCTCTGAATTTGTCAATTCCCTTTTGGTAGAGTTTTCTGGGATTATTAATACCTAAGGCCAGTTGTTCCATTTTTTTTTCCAGAGATGTGTTTGGGGCAAGTCTTCCATTCTCTTTCGAGTTTCGCCAAAGGACTTTGGGGTCTGCTAGTTTTAAGGTGCAGTATGGTAATTCCTTATTGCTCTTTCTTTGTTTCTCATATCACATCATGTCCAGAAATCCTTGGAAGCTATGACAGAGTATCCCAAGGGGAGGAAAGATTCATTCAGAAATTCTCAAGAGCTGCTGTTCACAGAGACCTTACACAGAGATCAAAGTCAAGACACCACGCCAAGTAAGAAAAGCTCTGTGATGTGAGATTTCAACATTTAGCTGGTTCTTCTGCTCCTCTTGATTGGAATGTTTCTTAACAAATCTGCTTCCACTAATTTTCTCTTTCTCACAAAGAGTAGAAAGCTGTCCTTGGACTTTTTAGAATCATTTCATCTTTGTGGTAGAGAAGGATTGGCTGAACCGCTATTTCAGGTAAGAAGAGGAAACATCAGAAAGGGTCCATGAATCTTGGGTGGCTTTTAATTTTGGAGTTCAATGTAATAAATTGTTGTTTCTAAGCAATACAAATCTGATATTAGATTCATAATTCATATTTAGCTTAGGTATTGTTCCAGGGGTGGGATTCAGCCACTTTGCACCAGTTCGGGAGACCCGGTTGTTAACTTTTTGAGCAGTTTGGTGAACTGGTTGTTGGAAGAAATCACTAGGGCAGAGAACCTGTTGTTAAATCATTTGAATCCCACCACTGCATGTTTCTCTTCTGAGGGGATCCTTCGTGAGGCACTTTCTCCATCCCTTTTTTACTTTTTTTTGCACCTTTTGAAAAGCATCTTTGGGACAACCATGACCTGGTGATTGAGAATTTCCATAGACATATCCTGTTACAAGCTCCTCCAACATCTTCATGTAGGTGTGAAGTTTGGTTACATTTCCCCCTCAGTGAATAAAGTAAGCCATTGGCAAAAATGTCGTGTGGCTTTTGCCAGTATTTGGCATTGCACATCCTAGGAAGAATTGGAGCCACTGATAACTAGTGAATTTAAGACTCAACTACCAAGTGACCAAGAAAACTATTTTAGTTGGCTACACTGAAAGGCATTCCACATACTTCCAACATGATCCAATGTGCTTCAGTTGTGCCGTCAGTCAAAAGTGGTGAGATCTCATTCTGAATTCTGCACAAGATGCACATTTTGTTCCCTGGATTTCTCTCCTTGAATTGGTGGAAGGAAACTGTCAAATTATTCTTGGGATTATCTATTAAAAGGAAAACTTGTATCCTTGTTTAGGATGTTGTGTCTTTTGAGGACGTGGTTGTGTATTTCTCCAAGGAAGAATGGTCTCAACTAGATGCTGACCAAAAAGCGCTCCATGGAGAAGTCATGCTGGAGAATTCCAGGAATCTGGCTTCTCTGGGTAAGAATCCTTATCTCTGCTCAGATATATTGAAAAGTCATGGGGTCAGGGAGGGGGGCTTAGATGTTGTTCAGAAATAGATTAAGGGAAATAAGTGATTAAAAAATAATTTATTTGTATCCTGCCTTTATTTTTTGCGAAGTAATAAAGGCAGTGGACAAACCAAATATTCCTTCCTCCTGCTGTTTTCACTATAACAGAAATCCTGTGACATGGTTGAGCTGAGAGAGACTGGCCCAAAGTCACCCAGCCAGCATTCATCCCTAAGGCTGAACTAGAACTCACTCACCTAGTTTCTAGCCTGGTGCCTTCACCATTTGACCAAACTGACTTAATGGAAGAAGGAAATTTATTGAAAGAAAACTTGGAAAACTGCATAGCCTTTCTCCTTACATAAAGGAAATGTGTTTTAATGCTTTCTGGTCATAAATCACAAAATAATCATCTCCATGCTTCAGAAGATATTAGCAAGAATCTGAGGGATAGGCTTCAGGGATGAATGGCCTCTCTTGAGCAAGATTCTACCTACTCCTGAATCTCATCTTCGATGGCCCTGAGCTGATGTAACCAAGACTGGATGGGTCCAGAGTGGGATGTCCCTTCTCTGAGATGTGCCCATTTGTGTTTGACATCAGCTTAATTGAGGGTGGGGAGCTATTGCCATCCAGAAGTTCCCCTTGGCTTTCAAAGATTCTGCCCTGCAGACAAGTGGGGATGAGATTTCCAATAAAGTTGGAGAGCTGGTAGGTAGGCATGTTGTTGACCCAGCATGATGCCGTGTCCAATGGACTTCAGGGGTTTGTGACCCCATGAAATAGTTCCAGACCAAAGATTAGGTTGTGTCTTAGATTCATTGTGATGTGATCCAATCTGGTTATATGAATAACAATAGGGATACATTTGGAAGTGGTTCCTTGCTAAAGTCGTAGTTTGGAATCATGTTTGCCAACAAAGCAGCCAAAATATATTGACGATTTTTTTTGGCTAAAATTAATAAGAAAATGTTTGATTGCTCCCCTATTCTTACTACAATTTCCATTTTTCTTTTTTAAGGCTATAATGGGCACGAGAATAAGAATTTCAAGGAAGGGAAGCTATATCAATGCATGGAGCGCGGAAAGCACTTTCGCAAGAAAAGCATTCTGATTCACCATAAAACTGTCCATACAGAGAAGCCATATCAATGCATGGAGTGTGGAAAAACCTTCTGTCATAATAAATCTCTTATAAGACATCAAAGGAATCATAAAGGAGAAAGACCTTATAAATGCATGGAGTGTAGAAAGAGCTTTACTTGCAGTAGTAGTCTCAATTCCCATATGAGGATCCACACAGGAGAGAAACCATATCAATGCAAGGAATGTGGAAAGACCTTTGCTTCTAGTAGTGGTCTCAATTCCCATAAGAGGATCCACACAGGAGAGAAGCCATATCAATGCAAGGAATGTGGAAAGACCTTTAATTGTAGCAGTAATCTCAATTCCCATAAAAGGATCCACACCGGAGAGAAACCATATCAATGCATGGAGTGTGGAAAGACCTTTATTTCTAGTGGTTGTCTTAATTCCCATAAGAGGATTCACACAGGAGAGAAGCCATATCAATGCAAGGAATGTGGAAAGACCTTCTCTCATAATTACTCTCTTATAATTCACCATAGGAATCACACAGGAGAGAAGCCATATCAATGCATGGAATGTGGTAAGAGTTTTAACAAGAGTAGTCATCTTACTTCCCATAAGAGGATCCACACAGGAGAGAAACCGTATCAATGCATGGAGTGTGGAAAGACCTTCTGTTATTCTAAGTCTTTTATAATGCATCAAATGAATCACAAAGGAGAAAGACCTTTTAAATGCATGGAGTGTGGAAAGACCTTTACTTGTGCCAGTCATTTGAAGACCCATAAGATGATCCACATAATAGAGAAGCCATATCATTGTGTGGAGTGCGGAAAGACCTTCTGTTATAATCGTTCTCTTATACTCCATCAAAGGATTCACAAAGGAGAGAGACCATATCAATGCATGGAGTGTGGAAAGACCTTTACTTTCAGTAGTAATTTCAATTCACATAAGAGGATCCACACAGAAGAGAAACCATATCAGTGTAAGGACTGTGGAAAGATCCTTACTTCTACCAGTAGTCTTAATTCCCACAAGAAGACCCACACCGGAGAGAAGCCATATCAATGCATGGAATGTGGAAAAAGCTTTAGTAGGAAATATGCTCTGATTCACCATAAAACTATCCATACAGAGGAGAAGCCATATAAATGCATGGAATGTGGAAAGACCTTCTGTTATTATGACTCTCTCATAAGACATCAATGGAATCACAAAAGAGAAAGACCTTATCAATGCATGGAGTGTGGAAAGACTTTTAGTTGCAGCAGACATCTTGATTCCCACAAGAGGATCCACTCGGGAGAGAGGCCTTATAAATGTGCAGAATGTGGAAAAGGCTTTAGGTGGAATTCTGCTCTTTCCTGCCACAAAAGAATCCATACAGGAGAAAAACCATATCAATGCATGGAGTGTGGAAAGACCTTTGCTAGTAATGGTAGTCTTAATTCCCACAAAAGAATCCACACAGGTGAGAGGCCATATAAATGTGTGCACTGTGGAGAAGGCTTTAGAAGGAGTTGTGATCTCACTTCCCATATAAGGATCCATACGGGAGAAAAAAACAATATGAATATGAAGAGCTTCAACAGAAATGCAGGTAGTTGTAATCTGACTGCAATTGATCCCAAAATTTCTGTTGCTAAGCAAAATAGTTGTTAAGTGAATTTTGCCCCATTTTACTACTTTTCTTCCCGCATTTGTTAATTGAATCATTGGAGTGGGCTATTTTGCCTTCCTCTACTGAATACTCAGATTGTTTATCCTCTGAAGTATCAGGAGACCACGTCATGAGTGTGTGTCTAAGGGAGTGGGAATGCCTCCTACGGTAGGAGGGACCTACTCTAGAGCCCACCTGATTAGGACTGTTAGTCTGAAGTTCTCCCATCATTCCCTGACCAATAGGTTATGTTAAAACACTGCTGAATCCGCAGTGGCATTAACTGCCCTCCTGTTCCAGTGTGTTGCATTTGCCCTTATCTAGTTAAAGGAGGAGCCATTGGTCTTGGATTACTCAAGTAAGAACACTCTGGAAGTTCAGAATCCTGCGTGTTAGAAAACTACTTGGCCCAAATTGTCCATGTCTGATCCCATTTGGGGTAGAATAGATTGACTTGTGTTATTCCCCCTTAGGAGTACTTAATTGCAGTGATTTCATTTGTTCTTTTGAATTCTCCTCTACTTACTTTACCAACTTCTTATGTAGTCTACTCGGCCTGCTCATCAGCTTTAGTTTTCCTAGTAGCTCTGGCCTTGGCCCTGATTTTGTCAGCTGCCTCCTGAACTGATCCTCTGGTCTTACAGGTTCTTTTACCCCCAACCTTTCTGTTGATTGGAAGCAATCAGATGTGAAGACATTGTGTTGGAAGATTCCTCCACAATGTCTGTAACTGACTGTAATATTACTCTAACTATATCAAATAAAAATAGAAACAACACTTAATTGTAATGCGTCTTATTAAATTCTTTAAGAAAATATTTTTCTGAGACTTTGACCTTCAGGACAGAGTTTCATTAATTTCAAGACAATTAAATAGCTCAATAACCACAATCAAGGTTAACTCTATAAGCAGTACAGCTCTAGTCGTGAGGCACACAGCATACAAGGGTAGAAAAGCTGAGGAAAAATACCTATTGTCTTTTTTCTGAGGCTTTGCCCCTCAGGACAGAATTCCGCCAATTTGAAGACAATTAAGTAGCCCAATAACCAGAATCTTTCCAGGTTAACTGTCTATGAGAGGCATAGATCAAGTTGTGAGGCACACTAGAGCTGGCTAGAAAATGGCTGCTTCTACAAAATGGCGCTCCCGCCAATTTAAACCGTCACCAAGTTGATTTTACCTTTGCTGGAACCTCGTTGCAGCTAACACAGCAGCTCTGCTTAGACTGCGCTCCCTTATTTGGGCAGGCTGTCTGACAGGCTTTTTGTGCTCAGACTGCTTAGCACTCCCTTATACGGGCAGGCTGCTCAGCCGGCAAAAAGTGCCTCTTCAATGCCCCCAAAACTCTATTCCAGGTTTTTGGGAGCGATCTCTGCAAACTCCAGACTGTGGAAGTCTATTTGCTTGGAAAAGCCGGTGGAATAGAGGCTTGTGATTGTAATAAGCATCGAGGCTTTTGAAAAGCCTAAGGTGCTATTAGTCCCTTAAGGACTGTTGTGTGGTTAGTCCAAAATAACAAATCTAAATTAAAAATACTACAAACACCCCTCTATGGATAAAGTATAGAGGAGCAAGATTTGAAAATCTATCTCTGCCAAGACTGAATAGAAGAACTGGAGACGGTGGCCTGGAAGGGGTTTGTCTTCAGATTTTCTATTCAGTCTATAGCTGAACAGAGCTGAATACATCCCATGCATGGATCCTGTCGAAACCATTCTGGAAAACCCAAATGAGACCAGAAAAATTCTATTAAAAGAAATAGAAGAATTTGGTACGTAGTAGGACTCAAGATTAATAAAACTAAAATTAAAATGCTTGTTAAAAACCTGACAGAATATCAAAAGAATTAGAAAAGGAAACAGAATTGCAAATTACGAACAAGATTAAATATTTAGGTATTTGTCTGACATCAAGATGCTTGTCGTTAAAAGAGGATAACTATGATAATGAGTCAAATGAAAAAAGTTGTAGAAATGGGAAAAATATAGCTATCCCTAGTAGGAAAGATTGCAGCAATAAAAATGAACCTGCTGCCAAGGTGGTTATATCTATTTCAGACAATTCCTATAAAATGAAATATATATTTTTTTAGAATTGAATAGGGCAGTGACTAAATTTATATGGGAGGGGGGAAAAAACTCGCATAAGGTTAAAATTAATGCAAGAGAATAGATGCACAGGTGGCTTTGGACTCCCAGACTGAGGAATATACCAACATGCAGCAGCACTAATTTGGATCAAGGAATGGATTGTCATAAGCAATAAGAGGCTATTAACACTTGAAGGACATGATCTACAAATTGGTTGGCATGCTGTTATGTGGAAAAAGAGAAGAAAAATTTACACTTCCTAAACCGTCAAATTAGAGATGCACTGTTAGAGATCTGGACTAAAATCAGGAAAACACATTACATGAAAATACCAGATTGGTTCTCCACTACAGAAGCTATGATCTACCCAAATACCTTAGATATAAATAAAATGATTAGATATAACCAATTATTAGATGACCGAGGGATTTTGAAAATGAACCAAAAACTGAAAGAGGAACGGATAGTAATAGATCGGTGGCCCTTACAAATACAAACAAAATACAAAAAAGACTTAGAAGAATTCAGCATAGATAGAACTCCACAACAAATAGATAAAATATTATTAGGAACAGAGGAAAAATTTATAACTAAAATGTACAATTATTTATTAAAATTCAACAGAGAAGAGAAGGCGGTAAAACCAGCAATGATAGTCTGGATGAAAAAATTTTGAATACAGTATACAACTAGAAGAGTGGGAAAGATTATGAATGAGAAATTATAACTTAACAATGGCAGCTTCATATAAAGAAAACCTGTATAAAATGTTTTATCGTTGGCATCTAGCACAGCGAGATTGGCCAAAATCTATCCAAATTTGAAATCAGAATGTTGGAAAAGCAAAAAGAGACGAGGTACCTTCTTCCACAAGTGGCGGACCTGCCCAAAAGCGATAAAAGTTTGGAATAAAGTAAAGATCTGGTTACAGGAAATAACAAGCTCAAAGATAGTATCCAAACCTGAAACATTCTTACTAGGAAAAACTAATGGGGAATATGCAAAAGATATTGAAAGCTTAATAATACATATATTAACAGTGGCCAGGATATTATATGCTCAAAATTGGAAAGTTGATAATAGCCCCACAGAGAATATGATTATAAAGAAAATAATGGGTTGCACTGAGATGAATAAACTCACAATGAAATTGTAAGAGAGGGAAGAAAAAGAATTCAATACTGTCTGGGGAAAATAGTATGTCTGGTTAGACAATAAATATATATATACATACATACATACATACATACATGAACATGGAATAACTAATGATACAAAGAACTGCAAAAAATGTATATAGAATTCATTTTTAAAGGTGAAAATTCAATAAAAATATTTTTTAAAAAGAAAAGAAATAGATTTATGACTTCTGTTGAACTCAAAATTCTTATTGCTAAGCGAAACAGTTGTTAAGTGAGTTATACTCCATTTTACAACTTTTCTTGCCACATTTGTTAAGTCAATCATTGCAGTGGTTAAGTTAATAACACTATTGTTAAGGGAATCAGCCTTTCCCATTGATTTTGCTTCCGATTCAGTCAGATTCTGGTCTTCTGATTCCAGGCAGGTTACAAAAGGTGATCGCGTGACCCCAGAACACTGCAACCATCATAAATGTGAGTGACTGTCAAATATCTGAATGTAAATCATGTAACCATAAAACATTTTTTCAGTACCGTTCTAACTTTGAACAGTAGTAGACAAACTGTTCTAAGTTGAGGACTACCTGTCTGGGAATTAAACATAATTCAGCCAAAAGCCATAGAACAAGATCACACACACACATATATATCAACATATCATGTGAAAAGAATTTCAGAATGATGAATTCCTCTCACCAAAGAAACTACAATGAGAAGTGAAATCTGTGTTCAAAGACACTTTTTGAAGCAATAGAGCCAAGATGGTGCAGTAGTTAGAATGCAGTATTGCAAGTACTGCTGACTGCCAAGAGTTTGATTCTGACCTGCTCAAGGTTGATTGAACCTTCTAAAACCGGTAAAATGAGGACCCAAATTGTTCGAAGCAATATGCCGATTCTATAAACTGTGTATGGAGTGTTATAAAGCACTATGAAGCGGTATATCAGTTTAAGTGCTATAGCTGTAGCTATTTTGTCTTTCTATCACATGATAATAAGGAAATCTCTAAATTCAATTTAAATAAATTGGGTTTAATTGAAATTAATTGGATTTTAATTAGAATGGAATAAAATTAATTTTAGATATAAATAAAATTAAATATCATTGGTATGGTAGTCCAGGCTTGTCCAACCCGCGGCCCATGGGCCGCATGCGGCCCAGGTTGCCTCGTAATGCGGCCCAGTGCCCATCCCAACCTTCATGCCAGAGCCAGCAAGGAGGAGGAGGAGAGGCAGGCGCGGGGCGAGGCGAGCGCCAGGCCAAGCAGCAAGAGAAAAGGCGGGCGCCGTCAGAGCGCCACCTCCTGCTGTTGCCCCCGCCGCCACCGCTGCCGTTTCTGCCCCCGCCGTCGCTGCCGCTGCTGCCCCCGCCGCCGCCGCTTCTGCCCCCGCTGCCGCTTCTGCTGCCCCCACCGCTGCTTCTGCCCCCGCCGCCACTGCCCTCACCGCCGTTTCTGCCCCTGCTGCCACCGCTTCTTCCCCACCACCGCTACTGCCCCTGCCACCGCTGCTGCCCCCGCCACCACCCCTGCCATCGCTTCTTCCACCGCCCCCACTTCTTCCACCGCCACTGCTGCTGCCCCGCCGCCACCCCCGCCACCGCTTCTTCCCCCGCCGCCGCTACTGCCCCTGCCACGGGGGCAGCGGGGGCAGAAGCAGCAGCGGTGGTGGGGGCAGAAGCGGCGGCGGGGGCAGCGGCAGCGGGGGCAGAAGCGATGGTGGCAGGGGCAGAAGCGGCAGCTGTGGCAGGGGCAGAAGCAGCGGCGGGGGCAGAAGTGGTGGCGGAGGCAGCGACGGTGGGGGCAGAAGCGGCGGGGGCAGAAGCGGTGGCGATGGGGGCAGAAGCGGCAGCGGGGGCAGAAGCGGCGGCGGGGAGAAGCAGCAGCAGTGGCGGGGAAGGCTTCTGCCCTCACCGCTGCTGCTGCTTCTGCCTTCCAGTCCTGCCTCATCCAGCCGGGCCATTTGCAGGAGGAGAGGTAGGCGCAAGGCGGGTGAGCTTTCTCCCCGCTCCCCCCAAAAAAATTTGGCTGGAAAATAAACCATGATAAAAGAACTGTGATAAAAAAACCATGATAAAAAATTAATATTTTTAATAAATAATTAATAATAAATAATAAAAACATCTCACTAACTTCATTTTATTTTATGTGCGGCCCAAACCAAATTTTCATCCTCTAATGTGGCCCAGGGAAGGTGAAAGGTTGGACACCCCTGATTTAGTGTTAATAATCTAACATTCCTTAATAAAACCCATTCTTTAACCCATATCAATGCTGCCGCCTAATAATATAATTCCCAATTAGGTAAGCCAAATCCTCTTATTCTAGCATCTTGTAACAACTTAAGTTTAATTCTTGCCTTCTTCCTCTGCCATATATATTTCAATATTATTTAAATCCAAAAAAATTCTTCCCCTAATTTAATTGGAATAGTCTGAAACAAATATAAGATCCTTGGAATATATTCATCTTACTTGTAGATATTCTCCCTATCAGGGATAATTGTAGATTCTGCCAATTTCTTAAAATCTGTCTCAATCTGTTTTTTAAGTTTAACATAATTATCTTCTTTCAAAGTTCCACATCTTGCTTTTAGATATATTCCTAAGTATTTTACTTTATTTATAATCTGAATGTTCAGTCATTCTGTCAAGACAGTCTTTTGTTTACTAATATCTTGGTGTTATCCTTATTTATTTTCAATCCTGCCACCTGTCCATATTTTTCATCTTTTTCAAACAATTTGGGTGCTGATTCCAATGGTTCTTCCAATATGAAAACCAAATCATCTGCAAATACTTGTGGTTTATATTCCTCCTTTTTATTTGCATTCCCTTTAGTTCCCTATTGTCTCTAATACTTCTATTTAGCGCCTCCAAAGTCAACACAAATAGTAATGGTGACAAAGGACATCCTTGTCCATCCTTGTCTATTTAGCACCTCCAAAGTCAACACAAACAGTAATGGACATCCTTGTCTAGTTCCTTTTTCAATATTGATATTTTTCATCAAATCTCCATTAATCATCATTTTAGCAGATTGCTTTTGATATATTGCCTCAACTGCTTTTATAAATCTTTCTCCAAAGCCCATCTGTTCCATTTGTAGTATCATAAACTGTCAGTTTACATTATCAAAGGCTTTTTGCACGTCTAAAAATACCAAGGCCATTTGCTTCTCTGAGTGAATTTCATAATATTCCAAAGTGCCCAGAATTATTCTTATATTGTCTTTGATCTGTCTTTTAGGCAGGAATCCATTTTGATCAACATGTATAAAGTTATTCAAGTATTATTTAAGTCTTTCTGCCATTATTGAAGCAAAGATTTTGTAATCTGCATTTAACAAGGGAAATGGGTCTATAATTCTTAATCTGCTGTAAATCAGTGTCCTCTTTTGGTATTAAAGTAATATATGCTTCCGTCCATGAGTTGGGTATTTTAGCTTTCAATAAGACTTCATTCATCACTTCAAGCATTATATTACTCAGCGGTTTTTGTAAAGTCTTATAAAATTCAGCTGGAAGACCATCCGGGCCTGGAGCCTTCCCAATATTTTGTCTGTTCAACACTTCTGTCAGTTCCATCGTTATTTTCCCTTCTAACATTGTCTTAATGTCTTCAGGTATTTCAGGTAGCTCTGCTTTTTGTAGATATTGTTTAACTTTTTCTTCTTCAATATTCTCTTGCTTCCATAATGTCTCATAGTACTTCTGTACAATCTCTTCTTCATTTCCATTACAGCTCACACCCTGATCATCAATCAACTGTATTATCTTTTTCATTTCTCTCTCTTTTCAGTTTATATGCTGCTGATCCAGTTCTACAGAGGAATGATTGAGTCTGTCATCTACACCTCTATAATTGTCTGGTTTGGTTCTGCTACCCAACAGGACAGGCACAGACTTCAGAGGATAAGTAGGACTGCAGAAAAAACAATTGCTACCCACCTGCCTTCAGTTGAGGATCTGTATACAGCATGAGTCAAAAAGAGGGCTGTAAAAATATTTACAGACAGCTCACATCCCAGACATAAAGTGTTTCTGTTGGGTATATGGATACACCAACTGGTTTGGGTGAATGAATATATAAAACCTAGGTTTAAGTGTTTGCAGCTTTAAGCTCAAAAATGCAATGTCATTGCATAATTATGGGTGCGGTTGTAAGCTGCAATAAGAGGCAGTGAGAGAGACGTAACACTTCCTGGTTTCTGATCCTGGTTTCGAGTCCCTGGTCTTCCTGGTCTGATTCCTGGTTCCTGGTGTTACTGATCTCTGGTCTGTCTGCTGTCTGTCTGCCTACTACTGTTTACTCCTGTATGAGATGTCTACTGTGCAAGATACTTCTCTCTACTGAACAAAAGGACTGTGTTTACTTGGTGAGCTGTTCATACTCAGCATTGTCTATGAGAGAAAGTTATCAGAAGAAGAAGATTTACAAGCAGATAAAGACATTGTATTTACTGTTTATAGACTAGGTAACTGGATGGATATACTGGATACTGACATATGGACTGAATGACTATTCTTAATCTCTGTGTGAATTAAATATCTATTTAAAACCACAAACAGTGTTTTTGTCTCAGTGTGTGTATACTCTTGGGCCCAGCCTCTCTCTCTCTTTTGGCTGCCTGGTTAGACTGCTGCTGTGCACTCTGCTCGGGGGTTTATCCCCAAACACTAACATTGGTTATGGGCCCAGCAGCGTGCACAGTCTAGCTAACCAGGATATACCAGTGAGAGTTTGGTCAAGAGTTGCACATCGCTGTAAAGACAAACTGTTTGTTGAATAGTTATTTTTCTGCAGAGCAATGGCACAAGTAAATTTGCCAAGTCTGTCCATGATATCCAGGTTAGATGGAACAAACTATGTTTCATGGTCAATGAAGTGTAGTTTACTGCTACGAAGAGAAGGTTTGTGGGACATAATTACAAACCCACCAGATGTATCCAACTTGGATCCTACTGTTGAAGAGGATGCCAGAAAGATACAGGACTATAAACAAAGGAATGAACAGGCTTTGTGCATCATAGGACTCACTCTCTCAGACCAGCAACTGATACATATCCGTGGAGAGGAAAGTGCTGCCAAGTGCTGGGATAATCTCAAGAAGATTTATGTTCGAGACAGTGTAGGAGCTCATATCAATCTTACACGGAAGCTGTTTAGAACACATCTTGAGAAAAATGGAGACATGTTGACTCATTTAAACTGTATGAAAAGCATTTTTCAAGAATTACAAGAAAAAGAGCTTATATTTAATGAGTTGCAACAAGTATACATTATACTGTCTTCTTTGGAACGAAGCTATGATGATTTTGTGACTGCTTTAGAGGTATTGCCTAAAGACAGTTTATCAGTAACTGAGATAACCGGCAGGCTATTAGAAGAAGCCAGAAGAAGGAGTGAACGTGACCAGCTGAGAGAAAATAAGCCTAATGAAGAGAAATTATCTTCAAAGCTTGAAAGAAACCAGCTATGCAAGGTAAAGCACCTGGAGGAAGAGAAGTTATCTTCAACGGCATACACAATTAAAAGGTGTTTTAATTGTGGAGGCAGAGGACATTTGGCAAGATTCTGCAGAAAAGGAAAACGCCAGGATTTAAAGAAGCCAAAGAAATCCTTTGAACTGGCCACGTTTAGCAACTGTGATATGAAGAATGATATATGGGTGGTGGACAGTGGAGCATCCCACTGTATCACGAGAGATAAGACAAAGTTTATAAAAATGTCTACAAGCTCTCAGCATATATCACTCGCTAACGGCTGGCACCTCAAGGCCAAGGGTGAAGGTATTGCATATTGTCCATGTTTAAAACAGAATATAAACATGTTGTATGTACCACAGTTAAAAATGAACTTACTTTCTGTAAGAGAATTAGATAAACTAGGATATGTGGTTACATTTAAGAATAATAAGTGCATACTGGAAAGAGATAACAAAAAGGTAACTGCAGCTTTAAATGGAGCATTGTATGTCTTACATGATAGTAAGAAAGGGGAGGCACAAACTGTATTTAACAATACCAAGCCTCATGATGATTGTATCCATTTACTGCATAGGCGTTTGGGGCATGTAAATTTTAAAATGCTAAAACATACAGTAGAGTTATCTGAAGGAATAAGGTTAAAACCCTGTGATAAGTATTTGCGTTGTAATGTCTGCTGTGAAGATAAGAGTAAAATATTGCCTGCAAATAGGCTAAATGGTTTCAAAACTAAAGAACCTTTAGAAGTAGTATTTGCAGACATTATAGGTCCAAAGAAACCCAGCATGGGGGGTGCTCGGTATATACTGAGCATTATGGACCATTACTCTAGATATGGGTTTTGCTACTTAATGAAAAGCAAAACTGAAACATATCAACATTTCTTCAACTGGTTAAAGTTTGCAGAAAGGAAGACTAAAAGGCAACTGATAACCTTGGTGACAGATAATGGTACGGAATTTGTTAACAGCAAATTCCAGAATAGATTAAAGGCAGCTGGTATAGAGCATAAGAAATCTGCACCATACAGACCACAACACAACGCATTTATAGAGAGAAGAGGCCAAACACTACAGGCAATGGTTAGAACAATGTTAACTGATTCTGGATTACCTGATTCTTTGTGGGGGGAGGCTGCAATGTGTGCTAATTACTTATTGAACAACGTGGTTAACTCAACTACTGGTATAATCCCATTCACCATGTGGTATGGCAGGAAGCCTGATCTGAGTTATCTGCACACATTTGGTGCACCAGCATGGGTGCATATCCCTACACAACTCAGGCGTAAAGGGCAACACAGAGCTAAACAATTTTTCTTTGTTGGTTACCAAGCTAACCATAGGGCATATAGATTTTGGGAGAAAGGCACATCTAGAGTGTTATGTAGTGCCAATGCCCAATTTCTAGAGCACGTAGGATGGGATAAGTTAGAGCAGGATAACAATAAAGAGGTGGTTATTGAATCCTACAGAAATCCCATCAAGTATCCCTGTAACTTCAAAAATAAAGTAAAGACAGAAGTACAGGAAGAGATAGTGCCCATAGAAGAAGAAAAGGAAGAAATAGCTCAGCAAGATGAGGAAAAGGACCAAGTAGTAACTCAAGAAAGTCCTCATACAAGCCCTGTAATTCCCAGAAGAACTACACGTGTATCTAGACCGCCTGATAGATACCAGGCTAACACAGTGTGCCAGGTAAATAGAATTCCATCTACTGTGGATGAGATAGAAAGGTATCCTTCTAAAGAGAAAGAAAATTGGAATGCAGCAATGAATAAGGAATTGAAATCCTTGAAGGATATGAAGGTATATGAAAATTTGAGATTACCTGTTGATGTAAAACCCATTGGCTGCAAATGGATTTTTAAGATAAAAACTGATAAGGATGGAAATATAATCCATAAGGCAAGATTAGTAGCCCAAGGTTTTAGACAAAGTGCAAATGACTATGATGAAATATTTGCACCTAGTCTTAAAGCAGCAACGTTAAGGGCAGCCTTAGTGTGGGCAGCAAGCAAGAAATATATAGTTAACCATTTAGATGTGGAAACTGCTTACTTGCATGCTCCACTAAGACATACTGTATATATGAAAAAGCCTAGTGGATTGAAAGGTGATAATAATAATGATTATTGGTTGTTAAAGAAGAGTCTATATGGTCTTAAACAATCGGGCTATGAATGGAACCAGTATATTGTAAAGGAACCGAACAATATAGGGTTTAAAGCTGGTTTAGCCGAACCATGTCTGTTTAAAAGGGAGACAAATGGAAAAATATTATTATTGTTGTTCACTGACGACATTGCTTTGATTACTGAGACTAATGATGAAGCAAATAGAATTATAGCATCATTAGGTAAGAAAATAAAAATCAAGCAATTGGGGGAGATAAAGAGATATCTGGGTTTGAATATAATGAAAACACAGAAAGGTTATAAGATATCTCAGGAAGATAAGATATCTAAATTGCTAGTAGATTATAAAATGGAACTTTGTAAGCCTGTAAAGACTCCTATGAGTCAGGATATTTGCAAAATGGATACCCAAAGTCCCAAGTTTGATAAGGCAATATATCAATCTTTGATTGGTAGCTTATCATATATTAGCAATTGGTCAAGGCCAGATATTGCTTTTAGTATTAATCAGCTGGCACGACACAATAATGACCCACTTCAATGTCACTGGATAGCATTGAAAAGAATCTTAAGATATCTTAAAGGAACATTAAACCATGCACTGTATTTAGAACCAGAAGGTGATCTCATATTGAGTGCTTATGCAGATGCTAGTTTTGCATCAGAAAGAGACACAAGAAAGTCGACTTCAGGAACAGCCATAATGCTGGGTAAGACATTAATTGGTTGGAAGTCAATTAGACAACAGCATATAAGTTTGTCTACTATGGAGGCAGAATTCTCCTGTTTATCACTATTATGTACTGAGTTGATTATGTATAAACAAATGCTGAAAGATATGGGTATAACTGTAAATTACCCTATAGTTGTACATGAAGATAATCAGGCAGCAATTCAAATGGCTACAAGTATTGCAGTAAAAACTAGGAGCAAGCATACAGATTTGAGATATCTGAATGTAAGACAATCTGTAAATAGTAAAATAATACAGCTAGAGTACTGTATGTCGGAGGACAATATACCTGATAATTTTACTAAAGCCCAAGGTGCCATCAAGCACCTAGAGAGTTGTGAAAAATATGGGTTCAGATTGTGAAGGCATTATATATTTATGTCACCCAAAAGGGGAGTATGTTGGGTATATGGATACACCAACTGGTTTGGGTGAATGAATATATAAAACCTAGGTTTAAGTGTTTGCAGCTTTAAGCTCAAAACTGCAATGTCATTGCATAATTATGGGTGCGGTTGTAAGCTGCAATAAGAGGCAGTGAGAGAGACGTAACACTTCCTGGTTTCTGATCCTGGTTTCGAGTCCCTGGTCTTCCTGGTCTGATTCCTGGTTCCTGGTGTTACTGATCTCTGGTCTGTCTGCTGTCTGTCTGCCTACTACTGTTTACTCCTGTATGAGATGTCTACTGTGCAAGATACTTCTCTCTACTGAACAAAAGGACTGTGTTTACTTGGTGAGCTGTTCATACTCAGCATTGTCTATGAGAGAAAGTTATCAGAAGAAGATTTACAAGCAGATAAAGACATTGTATTTACTGTTTATAGACTAGGTAACTGGATGGATATACTGGATACTGACATATGGACTGAATGACTATTCTTAATCTCTGTGTGAATTAAATATCTATTTAAAACCACAAACAGTGTTTTTGTCTCAGTGTGTGTATACTCTTGGGCCCAGCCTCTCTCTCTCTTTTGGCTGCCTGGTTAGACTGCTGCTGTGCACTCTGCTCGGGGGTTTATCCCCAAACACTAACAGTTTCAACTCCTTCCCTCAAAGCGACACTATAGAGCACTGCACTCCAGAACAACTAGACACAAGGATAGTGTTTTCCCGAACGTCATCACTCTGCTAAACAAATAATTCCCTCAACGCTGTTCAACTAATACAAAGTCTGCACTACTGCTAATCTTGTCATCACTCCTTATCACCCATCCCCTCTCTCTTGTGACTGTATGACAAACTTTGTCACTTGTATACTTATGATTTATATTGACTGTTTCCTTTTATCTTTTATGTATACTGAGAGTATTTACACCAAGACAAATTCCTTTGTATGTCCAATCACACTTGGCCAATAAAGTATTCGATTTGATTTGATTCAATTCGATTCTATGCCAGCCATCTAACCAGGTTATTCGCATTTTCAAAGAAATTTTGTTTGGCACTTCTAATTTTTTGAGCTAATTATTCTTTTTCTGTCAACCCTATTTTGTGCTTAATAACCTCTATTTGTTTTTTAATAATCATTTTTATGAGTATTTTTGTCGTTCTTAAGTTTTCGGTATTCATCCTCTAATATCTGTTGATTCTGTCTTTTCTTAGTATTTCTTCTTGTATAATCTATAATCAGACCTCTAGTATAGGTCTTCATAGTATCTCATAAGTTCTGCAGTGAAGTTTCCTCCTTTTTATTCTCCTTAAAGAAGAACGCCAATTCTTCTTCCATTTTCTGTAAAAATTCTTTTTCTTTCAATATTATATTATTTAAAGTCCATCTAATTTTTTTCCTTTGTCCTTGCCATTTAACCCATATTGGATTGTGGTCCACCCAAGTACTTGCTTCAATATTAATTTCTTGTATATTAAAGATTTCCGATGACATCCAAATCATATCAATTCTCAACAAGGATAGGTGTCTATTAGAATAGAATGTATATTGTCTACTTTTAGAGTTCATTTCTCTCCAAACATCTCTAATACTAAGTTCTCCCACCATATTAAGAAAGGATTTTGGGAGTGTATTTCTGCTCTTTTTGTTAAGTTTCTGTGTTTTATAGTCCAATTTTGTGTCTACTATAGCATTAAAACCTCACAACATGCAAATATTGTCATATTCCAATTCTACTTTCTTCTCATGCAACTTTTTATAAAGTGTGGAAAGACCTTCACTTGTAGCACTAGTCTTAATTCCCACAAAAAGATCCACACAGGAGAGAAGCCATATCAATATGTGGAAAGGGCTTTGAGTGGAATTTTGCTCTTACCTCCCACAAAAGGATCCACACAGGAGAGAAACCATATCAATGCCTGGAGTGCAGAAGGACCTTTGCTTTTACCACTCATCTTGATTACCACAAGAAGACCCACCATGAAAAGAAGCCGTATCAATGCCTGGAGTGTGGAAAGAGTTTTAGGAGGAGTGGTAATCTTAGTAACCACAAGAGATCTCACTTCCCATGAAAGAATCCATACAGGGGGGAAAACTATATGAATGCATGGAGTGTGGAAAGAGCTTTGCAAAAAGTAACACTCTTTACTTGCTATAGAAGGATCCATATGTAGGAGAAACCATCTCAATAAAGGAAGTGTGGGAAGAGGTTCAATAAAAATGCAGGTTTATGACTTGTGTTGAACCCAAAATTCCTATTGCTAAGCGAAATAGTTGTTAAGTGAGTTGTGTTCCATTTTACAATTACTTTCAGCCAAATTTGCTCCAAATTATTTAGATGGAGATTGCTCATGAGAATGTTTTTATTACTTTGTTTAATAGAGCACAGCAAGTTGTAAAAGATAGCCAAGTGTTGTTTCTCTCAACAAAATATTGCTGGAGATATTTCTCAAATTTGCTGGAACCTCAGAATCACACTGTAGAAGGCTGCAATATTAGGTCATACAAATGACTATATCTCCGCAAGTATTGCATCGGCAAACGTAACACTTTACCAATGTTCATGTATTACACCACTTTTAGTTACAGGGGTGGGCAACTATGGCCCTTTTATGAATTATGGACTTCAACTCCCAGAATTCCTGAGCAAGCCATGCTAGCTCAGGAATTTTGGGAGTTGAAGTCCACAAGTCATAAAGGGGCCATAGTTGCCCACCTCTGAGTTATATAAATGTACTGAAATGCTCTCTATAATTGGTGATCAGCCTGACATGTTATTGTGTGGAAATGTGGGGGCATTCCTCCATAGTGAATTGACAGTAACATTTCTCCAATCTAACCCAAGCAATCACAATAAAGAAACAACAAATATTATGGAGCTGATTCCTGGCAACCTTTGAATGTGATTTTATCAGTATAAACTGAAATTCAGATTTTTTTTAAATGGTTCATTTGGTTTTCACTGTGTTCCAGTATTAAGTTTTAATTACACTCCTTTGAGGAGAGGCAATCTCTTACGTTTCCATGAATATTTAACCATGCATCCATCCATCCATCAACTTTGGGGTTTCTATGGAATGTGTTTGATGGGTGTGATTATGATTAATTCCTTTACTTAAAAATCACTTGCAAAGGAGTAAGAATCTGCATAAGGCAAATACATACATGCTTTAAATAAAAACTTACAATTTACTTTGGCTTGCGATCTTCGTTATTCATATGACAAAGGGTTATGTATAATTTAGAGTAGAAGATTAGATTAGAATTCTTTATTGGCCAAGTGCGATTGGACACACAAGGAATTTGTCTTGGGGCATATGTTCTCAGTGCACAATCCCCCAAAAAGTCTGCAGGAAAATTCCCCACCCCATTTTCCTATCAATTGACCATTCTTTATTTGAGAGCGCAGGATACCGTCTCCAGCTCCGTTCTCGGGGAGAGAGAGAGAGACTTTTGGCTTCATGGAAGGAAAGAGTAGAAGCAGCAAAGAGACTTGAGACTTGTCGTGCCTGCACAGCCTCTTGGAGCAGGATGCCTTGCAGGGTCCCAAAGATTCCTTTCTGGCAGAGTTTGGGGGAGAGAAAGACTTTTGCTGCTTTCCTTACATGCAGCCAAAAGCAGAAGAAGAAAGAAGCAGCCTGGTGGCCAAGCAAGGAGCGTGGGGTGAGTGGGGCAAGTCCCCCCCGCCGCCCTTTGCCCCCTCTCCTCACTACCTCATGTTGTTCGCAATGCAAGCAACGCAAGCCTTGTGTTCCTATGGGCCATGTGGGTGGCGCAGCCTTGTGTTCCCACGCAGCCTGGACTGCTTTGGGGGTTGACATTTATCTGCGGACCACCAAAATTTTCTTGCGGACCACCAGTCGTCCCTCGCCCACTGGTTGGCGACCACTGAGAAAGAGGATGTCTATCCCTCCCCCAATTATAGAGAAATGATGGGGAATTATCCTGCAGACTTTGGGGGGGATTTTCCCAGGGTCTCTGGTCTGCGGGATTTAAAATTATGAGTTTGGTGGTCCCTGAGGTCCAAAAGGTTAGCAACCCCTAGTCTATCTCAAGTCTAATACACAATCTTCTCAACACTTCCAGGAAGGCTCCACACCCATTTGTACCACTCCGGACACTGAAGACTCCAGGTGGCCTCAGGATTAGTTACAAGAAGGCAAATGACCAGCTGTCTGCAAGGAGTATAAATTCTACAATTCCTCATCAGAGTCAGAGCTGAAAAAGCTTCTTGAATGAGAAGCAAAAGTCTTCTGAGAAAAACAAGGAAATCCACTTGCCTCTTGAAAAAGCACCTTTGGGACACCCATGACCTGGATGGCTGATAATCTCCATAGACTCCTGGCGCAAACCACTATCAGTCAACAAACCACCATTCACTGCAGAGAATAATATCTGTATCAACAAACCATTTAAGGCTTTACATGATATTTTGATTCAGGCATCTCCAGGAAAGAGGTTTCTCACTTTTTGCCTAATTCTAAATGGCTACAACCTTTTTGACGGTCCTGAATTTCCTCCTGGAGGCAACGCAGTAAGATTCTAGCTTTTGATTTCTTCATGGGAACATAGGAGAAAGGGTGCCCCACTTTCCAATGTTGGAAGAGTTTTTTTTCGGGGGTTGTTTCAAGTGGGG